>NC_056545.1:13038316-13339566 GCF_910596095.1 Thunnus maccoyii
AACTGTCTGTGGGAGAGCAGGAAAAACATTTACTGTTCTCTTGTGGTGGTGTCTACGGTCAGAGGCTCTTGAGACATCATTACCCTTCCAGTTTGAGACATCTGAGGTTAGGAAGTAAACTCAGGAAAATTGGCTTGTCTTCTCCAGGTCTCACAGAGGCTTGGTAGCCCTCAAAACCCACTTTACGAAATGACAAACAAGTCTGCCGTCAAGTACAGTACCTCGACTTTCTTCAAATTTATTCATTATTTTTGTAGAGTCACTGAGTTGAAAATCTAAGGAGAGCTTTAGCTGTTATTCAACATGGACTCGTGGAGGTCATTATTCAAACCCTAGGCCATCTGACAGCAAGAGTATATGCGATTCTTGTATTTGCTTTAACATCTTTGAGTGTCATGTAGGTGGGGTTGGGAGTGTGGAAAAATTGGACAAAAAAGATAAAATCAAGATAACTATTCTCTACATCGTTCAAGCGTCCATTTTTACAATATATAAGACATTATCACATGAAAGAAGTTACTTTGATTCAATAACTTGTCAATTTTGTCAAATTCCAACCTTTACTGAGTGAAAATGGTCTAAAATTGCCATCTCACTTTGACAACTGGCAGAGTGACTATTTTTGAACTATTATTGAAATTCATTTACTTGACATCAGTGCTAACATCAGCTGTTTGAACCAGGAGGACAAAGTTAATGACAATAGCAAATGCGTAGGTGATAGTACTCAGTAATCAACTGGTATAAGAAAAAAAATCCAATATTAAATTATCTTCTTTAAATCATCTAACAACACATCATTTCCATCAGCCAGAAGCTGTATATTGTCTTTGATGAGGACATATGTATGAGGCTTGTGCCATTTTCAGGTCATGACTCATTTGTGCTTTGGTAATTTTTGCATCTTGTACAAGTTTTCTATAACACCAGAAAGACTGAGAACCAAGAATACCAAGATCAGAAGGAAATGAGTTCAGCCCTTTCATCTCATTTTCAAATCAAAAATCAGATAGGACATAGTTTGTACAATGTCTTATCTGATTAATCTTGACATACTGGTGGGTTCTTCACCAAAACGTGATGCCCTAAAAGGCCCTAGATGTGGATTAAGTTCAAAATATCTGACAAGAATATCAGTCTATATCAAACTAAAGAGGCATGTTTGAAGGGACACATTTTTTGCAATTTACAATCAATGCACAAGATCACATTGCTGCAAGGGTTCAGGCATTTCTCAGTGGAAAAAATGTATGTTGTAAACTGGTACATATGTTGGAGACAACAGGACATCCAGTCAGGCTTTGCAGGACAGTAGACCAAATGTAAATATTTGATTAATGACAACTTTGCATGGTGTTTAAGTGCTGTGCTGAATGTGTGGCTAATTTAATTCTCTTGTGAACCTGCTCAAATTAGTACGTCATACTGTAAATCATACATAATGTATTTCACTCTTTTCTGTAACTCATATTAGCATTTTTCATTGATGCAACTATTTTGTTTCATGAGAAGTAATAGAAACAAACATGTTTAATCAATATCTGGAGGAGGTGGCAGGCCTGTCGCAGTGGTGCCAGGCCAACCACCTCTCCCTGAACGTTGAGCTGATGGTGGACTATAATAAATAATGCCAGGAAATGACAGAGGTCTTACACCCCACTGCAAATCAGCGGGACTCCAGTGGAGAAGGTGAGCAGCTTTAAGTACCTCAGTGTGCAAATTACCGAGGACTTAACATGGACTACACATATTGAAACTGTGACAGCAAAGGCAAGACAGCGCCTGTATCACCTCAGACAGCTGAGGAAATTCAAGGTCTCACACAAAGTCCTGCTAGCCTTCTACTCTGCTGCAGTGCAGAGCATCCTGACGGGGAGCCTAACCGCCTGGTACGGGAACAGCTCCTCTCAGGACAGGATGGCTCCGCAGAGGATTGTGCGATCGGCTGAGCACAGTACGGGTACTGCGCTCCCCTTCCTAATGAGCCTATGCAACAGGAGGTGTGTAAGCGGAGCTGGAAGGACAGTAAAGGACCCCCACCACCCCAGCAATGGACTGTTTGTGTGGCTGTGATCAGACAAACGCCTGAACAGCCACAAATCACATACTGAGACGGAGGAAGTGTTTCTTCCCACAGGCTATCAGAGCCATGAACAATGAACAGTAAACTCCTGAAGGACAATATACCCAAGGACATTCACCTATGCATATTATACTATACACTACTGCCATTTACACACTGTTGCCATCTTATCTGCACTGTTTACTTCATAACCTTCACTATTTTGTATATTTTGCTTACAACTGCTATTTAAAAGCTGTTGTTTCTTTATCTATCTATATATATATATATTATTTTTTTATTGTTGGCTCTTGCATTCATTGTGTGCTGCCTGGGAGTCTGACGCAACAGCATTTCACTATATGTACTTGTATGCATATGTGACAAATAAAATCTCTTGAATCTTGAATATTTGTGTTTGGGATCTTCAAAAAACCTGACCCTCACTGTCTCTCTCATCTCCTAATATTTATTTATAAAGACAGAAGAGCACACTAGGAAGGGAAAAGCTTGCTCTCCTTTTAAAAGAAATTATTGATTGCATTTTTTTTTTTCTCTCTCTCTCTCTCTCTCCTCACCACAGCTCCTTCCAGACTGATGACGATGATGAGGTGTCTAACAAGACGTGGGTGCTGACTCCCAAAGTGTACGAGAGTGACGTCACACACATCCTAAACAGCCTACTAGATGGATACGACAACAAACTCAGACCTGACATCGGAGGTGGGTGCTGATTTTTCACAGATGATCCGTTTAGTCACAGTATCACAAAGAAATGTACCCACGTTTATGGGCAAATTTGCATTAAAACACATATGCTTAACTGATATAGATGCTTATACACAAGCACTTTACCCATGAAGTGAAGAAATAGGGATGTGTTGAAGAGAGATAATCTATAATTGTGCAATGAGGTGAAGTCTGAAACACTTGTCAATGAAAGCAAACCAACCCTATACACTATATTCTTTAAGCTTTAATATCTCCTTAATGCAGCAATTATTCTTAAAATAGCCATTAAAACTCATTAGATTAAGTGAATACTTAGACTCCTGTATAGGCTCCTTTTTTTGGAGCCAGAATTGAGTAGCAATTAAAGAAATTGCATCTTGAGGCACTTGAGCAAATGGAGAGGAGACACTTTCATACTATAAAGATAGAGAAAAAAAAACAACTCTGTATACATCTAGTGATACTTATCATTCATGTGCAGATACTCATTGAGAGTTTTTTGAATGTAAAAATCTCATGCCAACTATTAAGGAAGTAAAGGAAGAAAAACAGTCTTGTGTGTTTAGGTTGATTGCGCTCTTTAGTCATTATTCTTGGAGCTTTCAAAGAGTTTTATATACGCATGAAGTTAGACCCTTAACAAATCTACATTACTTTAATCATTAGCTTCTCACACAATAACACTGTTGTTGTGTGAGCTAGAGGTGGGCCCCGAGTCACAGGGCTCGAGTCAGATTTGAGTCACACATGATGAATGTAGACTGGACTTTACAAAATCAAAAAAGGCTTAAACACAGATGATGTCGCTTTACTTACACTTAAGTCTCACTTGAAACTTTCCCAAAGCCCAAAGATGTATAATTATGTTATAAAAATATACTTTGAATCAATCCGACAGCTGCCAGTCATGTTACACAAGCATGTGAAAGGTGTGTTTGGCAGAGCCAGACATTTCTCTGTTCTCTGTTTAGGAGCAGCTGAGATTGACACTGAAATGAGAACAGCTGGTCAACCATAAAAGTCAGTCCACCTTAAGTGAGCCTGGTCAGGTTAGGCTAACCCACTGTTGCTAACTTCCGCGCGAACCCCCTTTACTTTTCAATTTGTTGGGGAAACAACAGATGAGACTTTCTTGGTCTTGAGAAGCTGTAGCATTTATTAACTGACACGCTGTAGCCTAGACTGTACATTTACTATCAGACTGACAACTCGCTGATATCCTTTTCCTCTGCTACGCTCGCATTCACCAACTATAGGGGAAACACTGAACAGGAATAACATACCGAGGCAAATCTGATCTGCTTTTGTTTAAATATTATTAAGTTTAAAAGTAATAAATACACATTTTGAAAAGCTTTAATTATTATTTCTGTAAATTTACTTAATTATTACTCTAAAATTCTAAAAAGGCATTACATTTGGTTAAGGGCGAATGACTTAAAAGCTCAAGATAAACCTTAGTACTCCAACTCGACTTGGAAATTTATAGACTTGTGACTTGCCTCACCACTGTTGGTAGCTAGTAATAACATAAGGCATGCCACCTGACACATATTTGAATATATCTGCTGCAGATTGTAAAATAATAAGAAATAATGACTTTTTTAATGGCATGAAATGAAATTGGGAGGCCAGCTGTAGCCGGATGGCCAGTGCATATTCACTTCATTTAGGCTGTAGAAACTGAACACACAGAGGATTTAATGCACAAAGCACAGTTTATTATTACACAATGCTGAACATTACAAAGTGTATGTGTGGGTTTGCTTTTGTCCATTCTATGCATGTGTTTGTGTTGTGTGATGACAGTGTTGGCAGCAAGGCTGATTACAGTATAAAGTAAAGGATACAATTTGTGAAAAAAAAATCAGAGGGGGGGATGTTTTTGAAATGTTTTTACTCCTGAAAATAAATCAGAACCACAGTTGGCCTATATAGACAATGAAGATTATTAGGCTATTTCTTGCAGCTGTTACAGTAACATTAATAAAATAATTATAAACTTTAATAAAACAATTATGAAATTTGATCTTGACCACTGCATTTGTAGAAATATTTTAATCATTTTTTAAAAAATATAATTCATTCTCAGAGAAGTGATGTCAAATTCATGCCTTGTCCTTTCCTCATCCGGACACATAGGAGATGTAACCATATACAATAAAACTAAAAGTTTAAATGCTAATTTAACTTGCCCTCCAACGCTCCTTTCAGTACTGTGGATAGTGTCACTCGGCCAGACGTGCCAATACACTTAATGTCATTCTTGCAAGTCACTGTTTAATTCAGCTCTATGCACAGTGTGCAGCAAACTTCAATAGTAAATAGAAAATAATCACAACATGCAATAGTACAACGTGCTGTCATCATAAAAATAAATAGGCTACACTATAGTCCTACTTGTCAGACTAAGAAAACAGTCTGCTTTGACTTCTGTCTTTTTTTATGCTTACCCCTGAAGGGGTCATCCAGTGAACGTTGTGCCTCTTTTATCCATATCAATGCAAATCTCTGAGCAGGCAAGGAGGAAACCCCTGGTTGATTTACTGCATCATCACATAGCCTAGACGCAGTGTCGTCTCTATTGTCACTCACTTTCCAGTCCATTTCCGATTTTATTGTTGTTTATTGTTGTTTTCCCCCTCGCTATGAGGGGGATACATTTTTGTCCCCGCTGGGAATAAAAATAACTCAGCACAGGCAGCAAATAACACCCTGCGCTTACCTGTGTTTATGTACATGCATGTGTTGTGGTCAGGATAGCAGTCTGTCATGGTCCTGCAAGCCTTGTCTTGTCAATGTGAGAAGTAGACAAGTGGCTTACTCCCTTCACTTTGACAGACAGCTGGGCAGAGCTCCCTTGTCTAGAGAAGTGCACATATATCCTATAGCCTGTCACGTCTGTCTGCAAGAGCCGAATAGGGAGATCCTAACCACCTTTGAATGCTTGATTCATGGGTCAGTATTCCTGGGAAAACTGGTTTAAATCAGAATCTGTCACACACTGTCATAGAATGATAAAGATATGCCATTCTTTATGCTGATAGTGAATTGCTTCTCCACCTGCTGTAGTACCCATGCTGGATTGGGGGACACTGGCTAGTGCTGTAGTAAAGCTGCAAATGACAGGAATAGTTTGAAAAGATGCCACAGTATAACTGCCTATGTCATAGAGTTACAGCTGAGACATTTGTCTTGTTTGTCTAAATCAAGTCTTGTGTCTTGTGGTGAAGGACACCCACAGGAAGAGATAAATATGACTGATATACTGATATACTACCTACATCCTAAACAACAGCAACAGAACGCTCCATCCAGAGACTTGTCAACAATGTTGACTCAGCATTGTTGGAGCTTTTCCCTCTGCCAAAACAGTGATCACAGACCCATGAGTGTGCTATCGTGTTACATGATTTTCAAGATAAAACAAGTTTTCAGTTATGTGTTCAGGCTACTAGGAGCCACCAACATGCAAAGTTGCGTAATACACCTTTTATGTCTTTCTTTTTCAGTTGTGGTTGTTTCTTTGGAATGCACTGTGGTCCTTTGTCACTGGCATAGACTGTATGTAAAGATGGATGTAGCAAGGTGTTACATTACCCATTGGTTTGCATTGGAGCCTGTTTGAAGCCCAGAGTTGCAGCTTATGGTTGGCCCCATCTTATCTGTTTGGAGCCAGGACCTTCCAAATAAGGAGTGTCGGGTGTCGCCTTTCACGATCTGGAAACATGCCCCACTACCTCGGACAGAAACAAATACTAGCTTACTGGGAACACCGAGCGGCGCACAATTGGGCTAACATTAGCTACTTTAGCTAAATGATGCTAACGAGGAAGGTAAACTTACCAAAATATTACGACAATAGTTTGACACAATGAGAGTCCAGGGTCCGGAGAGAGCGGCGGGAGAGCGAACTGTCAATCACAGCTGTCAATCAACACCCACAATGCAGACATCAAAGCCTACTATAAGTCTTCAAATCTTTTAATGGAGCAAAAATTTCTAAAATGACCAGTACAGTTGTTAGAGGACCTGAATTTAGTGTTTTTTCAGAGCCAGCATCTAGCAACCATCGTGGCATTAAACTTTAAGGTACTTCTGCATTGGCTTCAGCCCACGCTTTGCTACCTCAGCAGCCATTTCTTTACACCTGCGGGTACAATGAAAGCCCCTCACTGGCGTCCCAACCACAAACATGGCCCATGTGTTAACTGGAAAGGCACAACCAGGCTGGAGGTACCACTACTGGGTATTGATCTCATGCAGCTTTAAACCAGGACTAATGAAATGACTGAAATGATTGCACATGATGAAAGCAGGACATGTATAGTAAATCTGATGGACTCAGCTGCTTATATGCACACTCTACTGCTTTCATTGTTTTTCTATATACAGTAGAAGAAGTACAATTCTGCATATAATGTGACACATTTTGTGAGGGGCATCATCTTTATACTTAAGACTTTAGAAGTGGGCTTTTGCTATAAATTGAAGAGCAGCTCAGATCTTCTTTGAGGTGCAGCTTCAGCCCAGAAAGCTGCTGCGAAGCTGGGCGGCTGGCTGCCACCGTCTTAACCATCATCTTCAAACACACTATGATCTCGCTCTCTCAGTGTTGGTCTTCCAGCTGCTGCCAAGTTACACAGCTACAGAGGGGTTATAATTAGCCAGCTATACTGTCATCTGAGCCGCCAACCAACCAATCAACCAACCAACCAACCATACCAAGGCAAAGCGAAGTTTCTCCTCCACTCCTCAGAGCACTGAAATGCTGTGGATTTAGATTCATCGCTGATTGTGCCACAGTTTCCCTTTGAAGTCCATTGTGATGCTCATTTAATTTTAATGCCCCTGGAGTACTGTACGGATGAAAAACTGAAGCAAATAGGACAGAGACTGAGAGAGAGAATTGAGAGAATATGAAAATGCTTAATTCTTCATTTATAATACACCCATGGCATTGGTCAAGGTCAATGCCCTCTAGAATGAAAATGGATTATTTCACAAACATGGAGAACGATGACAATGACATCAAGTTATTGTACAGTGAATTGAATAAATTTAATGAACGGGTCTAAATGATTGCTAATGCATGGTTATGCATTTTGGTCAGACTCTGTGTGCTATAATTCAATCAGCCTTTTACCAGGATGCTTGTAGTGGGTGTGTTGGCACATTTTATGTTGTCTTAGACAGCAAGTTGGAAATTTTAGCACTGCCACTTTATGTTCACTGGCATCTTGGAATAATATTTCCTTGGCACCTGTTTGTGCATTTATAAAAGACATCCACTTTCCAGTTGGCTGTGTAAAATAAGACAATTACACTTGCTTTATTTATTAATATTTTATTTATGCATTGCCTGCAACTTTATAAGTGATTTTGCTAATAATCAAGTCCAGGGTTACATATTATGTAGATCATATTTTCAGTCTACATAAATTCTAATTATGCCAATTAGGGCTGGACAATATATCAATATTATATGATATTGTGATATGATGTTGTCTTAGATTTTAGATATCTTAATATCATGATATGGCATAAGTGTTGTCTTTTCCTGGTTTAAAAGGCTGTACAGTAAAGTGGTGTAACTTACCAGACGGTTCTAGCTGTTCTATTATTTGCATTTACCCACTTAGTCATTATATCCACATTACTGATGATTATTTATCAAAAAATATCACCCAGCCCTAAATGCCAGTGCATTAATGCAGTAGTATTCATAGCAACTCACTGATATATCTGGCCAAAAGCCACACTGAATTGTTGAGAACATCATGTGAGATAAAGTACAAGCTATTAAGAGCAACGCGCGCGCATGTGTGTGTGTGTGTGTGAGTTTATTCTTATATTTGCAAGTGTGTCTTGGGGGTGGGGATGCAATGCACATGCATGTATGCCTGGGAGTGACATGAAAAATGGATGCAAACCTGCACTCACTCCCTCTGTCTATCTCTCACGCTCACTATAGCTCTCACATCAAGCCTTGAAGCCGGTTGACTCTTAACCTGACTCCTTTAAGACATCACGTCCAGTCATCCATAAACATACGCATTAAAGATAGCAAAGTGTGGAAGCTGATCCAGGCTGACTCAGAGGGATCTGACAGAGCATGGACATCCATTTGACACCACGCTGTCCAGTTTTATGACCCATACTTTGTCTGACATCTGCCCTGTCCATCTCAGCAAGCTGACATAGGCAGTAGACACGAAGAGGTGTAACACATGGCAGTGGACAGATGTACACATGCAGGTGTACAAGCAAAGATAATCCATTTACATACATGAAGGCGTGTACGTAACAAAGATAAGCACTGACTCAAGAGGGTGTATATATAGTTCATACTGTAATTACACACACACAGCAACAACAACACCAATTCACTGTATCTCTAATTGTGTGTTCACTAGTTTCCCTATAATAAATTATCTTCAAGTAAACTGACATTTAGCAGTTTCTAATGCATCTGCTGCTCTAATGTTATGTGGCATAGTTGTTTGGTGATCTCTTTTGGTCTACGAAGTGTAATTTTTCCTCAAATCCTTTCAAGTCAAAATATTTATGAGGCACTTTCAACCTAAAACTGCGTCTCTGTGTGAGCGACGGGCAAACACCAGCATGTCTGTGAGAAAAGAGAGTAAATGATTGGCTACCAAGAGGGGCTCACAGGCCTCAAACATGGAAGGACAGGAAAAGGCATGGATGGGATGTTGCAGAGTGCACAAAGGTATTCTGGTAAATGGGTCAAGATTTTGGCTGTAAATATGGACAAAGTGTGTGGTTCTCTGACATTGGCAGGAAGCCCCTTTGAACAGGAAGTTGGCCTAATCGGAGAAGGCTTTGATGTAGTCTACTCGCAGACAAAGGAAAATCTGAGCCAGGGTTTCCATTTCATTAGCAGTATCTGATGTATCTTAGACCCAGTAAAAATCCAGATAATGTAATAGTGTCTTAAACATAAAGTGGGATCATTTGATTAAAGTAAATTACTGTATATACTTGTACGGAGTGAACTCAATGCCTTAAACTTTTACGATGGACCTAAAAGAAAGAGTCAAACCTCCGCCCCTGTTATTTTTATTCTAAGGTTGAGTTTCTACATGTCTTGAACCAAAAAAGATAAAATTGGTGTCACTAGTAGTATTAATAGTAAAACTAAATAACAAGATATACACCATTTCAGTCATGGACCTTCATCAGGCATCAAATTCACAATATGAATACAACAACATCTTTAAACTTGAGCCACAGGCTGCCACAATTGAATAAGGGGTCAAATCACCTGAGACAGTAAAAAAAAGCCCTAAAATGTGAAAAAAAACTATTTATTGACTTTATATTTTATGTAATATTATATTATACTATTTGCATTTTTTGTATGATGTTTTCTCTTAATGGTTTTGTAGATATTTCCAGTTTGGATATGAGACTAGGGTTGTTTGTTGTCAGATAATCCCTCCCCTTCTCCACTACACGGAACTTCTCTTGTGATAGAAATTACTTTGCATTGCACATCTATTTCTTTTTTCAGTTCCCATTTTTCCATTGTATTCTATAGTGCCGAGTCATTTTTTGATAGGTTGTTTCAGTCTGTGGCTCAAGTATAAAGATGTTGTTGTTTCATATTGTGAATTTGATGCCTGACGAACGTCCACAACGAAACATTGCTTTTCCAGTGAACATGGTGCTGACATTGTGCCAGAATTCAACACTCTCTTTTTCCTATGCACCTGTCTACCAGGTGTACATATACAACACTTCTACGTGAAACACATGGACTCACATTCACAACAGGAAGATTATTTTACTCTTTTTCTTCAGTTAAGGTGATGTTATACTGTATACAGAACTGATGAACTGAACACCCTCCTGAGATTTGTTGTGTAAGTGCATCATAGATAATTGCTCATCTCTTAAATGGATTTTCCTATTCTTCTTTGCAGTCAAACCGACAGTGATCCACACAGACATGTTTGTCAACAGCATCGGACCAGTAAATGCCATCAATATGGTGAGTAATACTGGAATTTGATGTTAATTTGTCACTCCTGTTATTAATAACCTGCAGCATTTATAACTCAAGGAGAATATTTATTCCTAAATTTATGTTTGACCTGCATCCATCATCAGAGATGTGAGATTATGATTATCCAGATAGTAGATCTCCTCTCTGGAGCTGGCAGGGATTCAAAGTCTTGCTCAAGCACACTTCAGCAGGGCAGATGCTTGCTGTCATGGAGGATTGGTTGGTCCATCTAATCACTACGTTGCCCCACTGCCCTTGTAGTGTAGTAACACAATGCAGGTGTCAATCAGAAACTTAACAACTGCACTGGTCTTTGCACCACAGTGGATAAAGGCGGTCTGTTTAGTGCATCTGATTGCAGACAGCTTAGAACAACACCTCAAATCTTTAAATTAGAAATATGGTAAACCAGATGTGTTTCTCAACACACAGGCCAGATCTCAAAGCAGCATATGTGCAAACGGCTGTTTGTTGGCAAATCCTAAAATGTTCTTGATTTATACTTGCCAAATCGTACCAGCTATAATCTAAGGTGTCACCTGTTCAAGTTATTTGTGGTTTGTTCAGATAAGTGTACCAATTTGAGATTTTTCTTGGATCTAGTTTGAAAACAAGATATTTTTAGACTTTTATTTCTGTCTGTTGAGAATTGAATTTAAATTCTGTCATAAAAAGCATCTAATGTAAAAACAGTTTTTTCTCTCTCTTTTTTTGAGTATTATTCCAGTAATCTGTATAAGAACAATAACATTTAACCTTGTAGTTAAATGATATATAAGTTAAGTACATTCATCATATTTTCCAAATATTAATATGGGTCCAACAGTAGTTTGTATCAATATATGAATGGCTGTGGATTTGGTATTTTTGTGACCTTTTACATTTACATTTTGTCATTTGGAGGACACTTTTATCCAAAGCAACTTACAAGCTTTTCTTCTAGAGCATGACTCTTAATATAACATTTAAAGTAGAAATACAATGAGGCTAAAATCACACTCTCTTTTTAACCACTTCGTTACGTGAAGACATAATAAGCTTGTTATGTCTTTAAAGCCAAGTCTGTTTAGCATTTTGTTATAGCCTATTACTCTTACAAAAATGCACATGACCTTCAGCCAATGTGAGCGGGAGAGATGGCTCCAAAAATCAGTGTATTTCTATTAATCACAATTTTAGAAGTGAAAGTTCTGGAAATGCTGAAATTTAGGTATTCGATTCATGTAGGAAAACCCTTCTCCATGATGCTTTTTGATTATCACTAGTAATGTTGTTACAAATAATAACATAATAACAAAAATGATATAATATATAACTGTCTTGCTGCACTGATGACCAAAAAAGTGTGAGGAAAATATTTTATAGGAGAGAATTAATTAGAAACTGAGAGTTCCTCACAAATCTCACATCAGCATCACTTCATGTGTCATTGGGCCTCATGCAAGAAGCACTTGTACGAGCAGATTTGTTCTTAAGATGCACGTGCAAGTGATTTAAGAACATTTGTGGCGGCATTCATCAATTTTCTCATACTAAGAATTTTCTCTTAGGTACAAACAAAATTTACAAGTGGTCCAGACCTGTTGTACGTGTCATCAATAGATCATCTCAGGAAAAAGACTTGTTTGACTTACACTTATAATGCCCTATTCTCAATTAATTTGGAGTTTATATATGATAACAAAATTAACAAAAATTAAATATATAACTATAAAAAACTTAATGCAAAATTAACATTCTGTTTACCATATTATCATTATCTTGGCTACCAATTTACTGAAAGGTTTTTTTGATTTTATGATTTTTATTGACATATTTTGGACAGTGACTTCTACATTTCAGTAGTTAAAGGAAACTTCTCTCACTCTGACAGCTGCCTCAGTGTTGATCTGCAGGTCTCTGTCCAGTATCATTTTGTGTTGAAGCTGACAGTGTTATATCACCTGTAGACTATAATATTCTCTCGTTCATGTCTCAGCAACTGTCACATCCCTTGACCACCTCCCATCACGGACTGCTTTGCCTTAGAAAGATGTTTTTTAGCAAGTTCATGTCAAAGCATTCCCTCTTTATTTCTTTATTTCACAGTGCAGAGCTGCTCTGATGACACGTCATTGGCAGGATTCATATTTTCTAATTGCTTTGGGTCTCCAACTACTGACGTGTCTAAATTTACTACGTTTGTGTCTGCTGATTACTCAAAGTTTTACTTACTTGAAGTTTTTTGTGAATGAAACTCGCCCACAAACGGAGCAGAAGATGGAGCCTTATATGGGAATTTTAGAGACGTGGATTATGCTAATGATCACATCTCACAACTGTGCACCAACTCATGAACAGGTGGCGTTCATCAGGCTGAAACAAGCGATTTACAACAAGTTCATGCAGTTAAAAGAGTTTGTTGAATCTGACTTGGAGCACTCATACAAGCAAATCTCACAGACAAAAGTAAGAGTTTTAGGATAAAAATATGAGAATGTTCTTGCCTGATGCCCATTGTTTTCTGTTGCACGTCCCTGCTGAGAACCCACTTCTTTTGTGAGTCTGCAGAGCAGTCTGCTCTACATGGCGTTCCATTTCAGTTAGTCTTAGCTAAAACACCCACTCTTAATAATTGCAGTCACAGTGAAGTTGGAAGAGAGGCATCGATGGGATCAGTAAGAAAATGTGTTTTTGTGCTCACATTAGAGAGTCTGGGTGCATGCATGGGTGTGTGCGTGTGACGAGGACATTCCCCTGACATGAAAGGTTGACTGATTGCTTCGCATTCATATGTGATCAGCATGGTTGGGCCATCGCATTCACACTATGACATGACAAATGTGGTGAGGTTTGTAGATTTTCCAATGAGCAGAGAATAGACCGATGGTGCGGGGGTGTGCATCTAAGCATGAACACAATTTTAAATTCTTAATTATGTGTTAGGAATCCATGAAATATGGCAAAGTTACAACTCATCTGAGTGTGAGAGAGAGGGAATGGATGGGACAGACTAATAGAGAGAAAGAGAGGGAAAGATCAAGGTTTAAAGAAGAAAAAGAATCATAAATCGATGCTTTGTAGTCACTGGAGCTGAGCAGTTCTTAGATGTGTGCAGCTGTTTGAATTGAAAGAAGTGTAATCACACCCCAGAATGCGGTTAAAGAAAAAAAAAAAAGATGTTTATCCCACTCAGCAGGGCCCAGTTCAAGATACTAAAGCATTCAGTCTTTCTCATTGGATTTGAACTGTCTGTCTGTCCTTTGTGAAAAAGGGATACTGAAAGGATGGGAATGTTGCTGGTGAAAATGTTGTTTTTCAAATCTCGTTTGGGACTCTTTGGCATGGATTTAGGCTTTATTGTTGGGCTAAGCTTTGTCAGGAAGTTAATGCCTCTATGCCCTCTTGCACACAAATCCCCAGATTTTTTTTTCTCTCTTGCTGTACTTCACTTTGAACCTCAGGGCTCAACCATTCCAAATAACAAAATAAATAAGACTGATAGCTTCCTCTCAGTCACTCTCTCTCCTTTTCTTCCCACATTAGACCACAGCTCACCTTTGCTTGTAGCTATTCGATTCTGCCAATGCCTCTATCGCCTATTTTTCATCCCTCTTATGTATGTTCGAACACGGCTGTCACAAGGACTGAATAGGAGACAGAGGGTTTTGTCAACCTCAGGACAAAGTGCTGCCGAGGCAGCAGGTTATGAGGTTAGATAATACTTGAGCCAAACAATGGGAATTATTAATTGCCCCGTTGAACATTTAATTTTCAGGTTGAGGGCGTCAAGATGGTCTTTTTCAACAGTGCTCTTTAGTAGGGACAAAAGGACTCCTTGGCTTGAATATACACCATCTTGTCTGAGGAAAAGCTGCCTGCAAATGTGTTCCAGCATTTGTTCCACTAGTTTCCACCGACACAGAAAATTTCCCTTCAAAAAGAAGAAACAGTGGATTTTTTCTGCAGCCTAAATTTTGACTAGTTTGTTGCATCTCATATTTGAAAGCTACACAATGGTGACAGCGCTGATTTAACATAACAATGTGGTTTGTTTTATCTGTCATCAGGAATACACCATCGACATCTTTTTTGCCCAGACCTGGTACGACAGAAGGTTAAAATTCAACAGCACGATGAAGGTTCTGCGTCTTAACAGCAACATGGTTGGGAAGATCTGGATCCCAGACACGTTTTTCCGCAACTCGAAGAAAGCTGACGCCCACTGGATCACCACACCCAATCGCATGCTTAGGATCTGGAATGATGGGAGAATACTCTACACCCTCAGGTAAAAATTCAGTAATGCCTGAGATGAGATATTAGCAATAGATCATCTGACTTACTAAAGTATTTCTCAACTGCAACCCACCATTTGATTGATCGTGTGACTGGGTGTCAAAATGATTCAACTTACCAGTTATCCCATTTTGAATGTGCTGAGAGGTTATAATGTCATACTTTTAGTTTAAATGCTGGTGTGTCTAAAAAGATAAAAGAGTGCATTAAATAACACATTTAGTGAAAAAAAACCCTTTTTTCCTATTTTGTAATGATGGCTAAGGTAATGGGAAGTTCAAAATCTATTTACATAAGCAATTAATTGCAGTACTTTCAGCTGAACAAAGCACAAAACAACAGATAACAATGAAAATACATGGTAATTGGTCTTGTGTCCATGTTTTGAGCATTTAAAGCTTAACTTAGACAATAGCAACTGTGCAATATTTTATTTTTCATCTTTGTTATTCTTTTATGTGTATATATTTGTTGCCGCTGTGATGCTTCCTTCTCTTACTGGCGTCCACTCCAGCAAAAGCAAAGCATGCACTATAGAGGGCATTTGAGATACCCAACGATTTACGGCCTTCTACATAAATAATTCATGGTACTGATTACCCTGAACAAGCCTTGGGCAATTTTAAATTTCAGTAGGGATTGGTATCGTTAGGATTTAGGATATCGATATTGATACTACTCTCCATAATGAAGTATAAAAAATAAAGTAATTAATAATAAAGTGCAAAAAATAAAAACATGGCATGAAAAGATGTGGAAAGAGTCAGCAGTTATTTATTTTCATTTACAAACATAACAGTTAAATTAGAAGTGCTTACAACCAATGCTGTGTCCTGAGTTAATAACTACAGACTTATTTTTATATTGATTATGGCTGTAGTCAACCTAAGAAAATTTTGGTCGACTGAAATTCTACCTACTCCTCAACCAATCAATTGGGGGAAAAAGTTCATGTAATATAAACAAGCCAAGTTAGCCCTCCAAGCTAATCCATGGTAACTAATTAGCAGGTGATATCATGGTGATATCTAGTGTCGGCAACATTTTTTGCCAACACTAGATATCAAACAAAAGCCAGAGTTGCTGTGAGCTGTAAATTCACCACTTCTTAGCAGAAGGCAGAAGATAACATTATCTCGGAGCCTGACAAGCCCGGTCAAAGCCTCTCTTCCTCCGGGTAGCTCTCCTGCTCCTGCCTCCGTCTCAGACTCACCCTGGTCAGCGCCTGTCTCCTCGGTTTGCCACTGGCTGCACAGCGCTTTCTTCTTCTTCCTTCCCTTTTATGGTGGATGGCAACCGGCATTAGGGTGCATTACAGCCACCTACGCAAGCTATGTTAGAATGAATTAACATTACATAAATACCGATAGCGGCACCGTTTGTCCAGGAGCTTATCAGTATTTGGGTACTGACCAGTCAGGAATCAGTACCAATTTAGTACCGGTTCGCGATACCCATCCCTAAATTTAAGTATTTTAAATTTGACAGTATTAGCGTGAAGGAAATCTGTCTTACAGAATGAAGCAGGAAGTTGTGTGTGACAAGGAACAACATTAGAGCTACATTGCCCTGAACTAATGTTTTTAGGTGCTCTTGCATGGAGTTTATGACTTAAAAGGAAGTTTTGTTTTTTTTTTAATTTACCTACTGTATTATTTCATTAGTTTGAGTTTCTGAAATGCTTGGGAAGCTTTTTTAAGTAGTATAAATACTATAGTAATTATGAATATTGTTTTATAGTCTAATGACCTATTCTTGCCTGAGAGCTTGATGTTGGAAGATTATTATAGCCTACCAAGGAAGCACTGATGGGTCGGAACTGCTAGACTATTTTTGCTTTTTTGCCCCCAATTATAAAATTATGGGTTGCTCAATAATAGCCGGACTACACACTGTTTGTAAGTCTAAAAGCCGTGGCACTAACCAGTAATACGTGAAATGTGTAAAACAGGAGGGTAGATTAAAGGGAAATATTGACTGTGCTTATTATCATGTTTTGCTTGCCATCATAAATACAGCGGATGATTACACTGACACTGCAATATATCATCAGTGATAAGAGAGAAAGTGAACTCTTCTGGACTCAATCAAGCCATGATGGATGTTCTCCTATGCAGAACACTACCCCTCCACTTCATTAATTTGTTAAGGAACTCAAAATTTAACCACTGGTTAATTAGGATGGCCACTGTGATTCGGAGGACAATGATACATGACAATAGCGAGTGCATGGATGAGTAAAGTCATTTAAGGTCATTCTCTCATTAAGGGGAAGTTTAATGACTTTGCCTTCAAACTCCCTCAAGTGTGAAAAGAAGAGATGGATGTGTTGCTGTGAAAAACATCAATTTAGTTTTATGAAATTTTAATTAATAATGCCTTGTGTTGATACTCATAAGGTTAGGGGTTTATTTCAGACTTTTCCAACACTCTCATCAATGTAAACTACATATTGTTTAGATTGTTTTGGGTTTTTTTCAGTTAGTGTCAGTGGATCCAAATATTGTGTCTCTGCAGGTTGACCATCGACGCCGAGTGCCAGCTTAAACTGAACAACTTCCCAATGGATGAGCACTCATGTCCCCTGGAGTTTTCAAGCTGTAAGTTTGGCCATATGCTGATATCCTACTGTCATACCCTTCCCTCTCTTCTTCCGTTTCATCCCAAACACACGCACACACACTGCGGCCAGGAACAAGCCACATATGAGCGTAACAAAGACATCATTTAAGGAACCATTATGCAACAGGCCAAGGGATGAAAGGAATTCAAGCTGCAGTAAAGCCTTAGGATTTATTTCAGAACACTCCAATCTCCTGAAAAACAATCATGAGTCATGTGTTTACTTAGGTTTAACAGATGTATGCACATATCAAAGTATGTATGCAAACAGTATATTTTTTATTGCTTTAACAGAAAGCAAGTCTAAAATGGTGATTGCTTGATATATATGAATATGTTACATGAAAGATGTGACTAAAAACATTGGTCCATCCATTCATTCGTATTGTGCACTGGCATTCAGTAAATGGATTTAATAATAGATGTCTAATTCCCACTCGACTACAGGCAACAGACTGATTGATTTTCCTACACTTTGTCAATACTGTTCTGAAGACATTTCAAAAAGTGACAAGTCCAAATGAGTCACCCCCTCCGTGTGAGGAGTGCATTGAGGGTAAGTTATGCTAATGAGGCCGCTATGGATCTACAGAGCGATGCACCATGGGATATTCTCCAGAGAGATCTCTTCCTAAATAGCTCCAGAGCAACAAGAAAAAGAAACCCGGGGGTAGTGGGCCTAAAAATGGAACAGAAGCATTCATTTAAATTTGATGAAAGCCATGGATGTTTTCAGAACTTCGAAAATCGCTTGATGTACAGTACATGAGCTCAATCTCAGAAGCAGCGGGAGGAGCAGTGTGTGGCATATTTCCTCAAAACGTGGCACAGAGCAATGAAGCATGGGGCATTTTCCAGTGCAGCTTCTTCTGCAGTGGTTTCAACTGTGGCCAGATGAGAGTGGATCACAGTATATTACATTGAATAATTTACAGATCTCTTCATACTTTGCACATGATACAGTATATTATTTCTTACTTATCTGACAACACAGCTAAGTGTTCTTCCACAGTGAATTCATGACATTGCACTGCAAGAACATTGTTGTTCTAGCTTCCTAAAAGGAGACTGAATCAATAAAATGTCCTGGATGCACTGCCAGCAAAAGAGCAGTCTGCCTGCCTGGCTGGCTGGCTGTAATGTGGCAAATGGGCAGATTCTTCCATCCTCTGCTCCTCTGAGGTCCAATATTACTGGATGTCAGAGAGCACTTTAGTCATAAAGCCATTTAAAGTTTGCACTAAGGAAAGTACATGTGCATTATTCAAGCCACTCCCTCGATGGCTGACGGCACAGCTCATCACTAAACTGAAGACCATTACAGTCAGACTTCACCACCTGTACAGGGCAACATTTAGTCAGGTCCGCTCACAGGATACAGAGCGCAATTCCAAATCCAACTTGCTACCAGACAGAAATTCAATACTAACTACTATGATTTGATTATGATATTGCATCTGCACATCTAAGTGAATCAGTACAAAAAAGGTAAGATTACCATTGTGATTCTCACCACCAGAGAGCATACACTTGGGGTAATAATATTACTGCAATCAAACTCGCAGCTATCGATGGATCAATTTTGTAATTTTTGCTTTTAAGTCAGCATGGTGTTACAGAAAAGAATAAGTTTTCTCCCCACAGATGGACTGGATATTTTGTCAACATGTCGTGCAGGAGTCTGTTATATAATGGTTCTTTCATGAAACAGTTTATTTGCAAGCTAGCTGACTTTATGGGTATGGATTTGTCTGAAATAAAATAGACAGTGCTCGACGTTTTCATTTTTTTTAATATTGAAATGTTCTGCACCATTTCGTTTTAGACGATATTTTGTTGTATAGCAGCGAGTACATCTGTGGAGTCAAGTCTGAAGATATTTCCCAAAAGGGAAAAATGGTACTCTTCAACAAACATTGTGTGATGTTTGCACCGAACTTCTTTATTCTTCTCTCCTCAGCTAAGCTCCATGTCATTTTAACTGTGTTCTCTTCTGTTCAGATGGCTACCCCAGGGAGGAGATTGTGTACAAGTGGAAAAGGAGCTCAGTGGAGGTTGGGGACATTCGCTCTTGGAGGCTTTACCAGTTCTCCTTTGTGGGTCTGAGGAACACCTCTGAGATTGTCAGGACTGTCTCAGGTAAGAAAAACATTGTTTCTTTTGTTTTTTTTTTGGTTTGTTTGTTTTTTTAACTCGTCTTAGTTATTCGGAAAACAATTGATTGAATACACACCCTGCTAGTGACACTGGGCAGATGTGTGTGTGACAGAAGTGATTTTAGAACATGTCAGGGTTGCAATGTGATTGGGATTCCAAGGGTGCTGCATGACACAACATTCATATTGGGAATGATGTATTTAATCTGATGTGGGCAAGAGCGTGCAGGCAGCATCATCCTCTGGTGATGAGCATAGAGAAATTTCATATATGAAAACTTGAGAGGCATTACTATTATCAGGCTCACACAACTATACATTGCACGCCTCCAACTGTGTTACCAAATAAAGTTGAATCTCTCTTTCTCTCAAAATTGCAATGTTTTAAATCCACTTTTAGTTATAAGTAGAATCCATAAGGTTTCCTATGTCTCATTGGACAGATGGACAGATAGAGTTTCAACAGAGCTGGCAGGGTGGGATGGTCACATTTACAGGAGCTATAGATTTATTGTAAGGACTGGATAACATTATTCCAAAATGACATACCTTTTATTTCATACAAAGATCACTCATTCTTTCCCACATGTATGAATGACACAAAAATACTGTTTTCATAAAATTCTCTTTGACTTTCATAATTCTGGATATGATGGTTCCAATTATGATCATTTAAAAGGCAATTTTGAATGTGCGTGATATTTTTTGCTTAGTTTCACACCCACTTCTTACATAATTTATGTATTTTTAACTATTTCCGACCCAGAGTACACCTACAGTACAGTTTATGGACGCTACTCACGCTACAATTGTCCCTTGCAGACATCCATTTTCTTAATGTAAAGCTTATACTCTGTTCCATATTCTATAGGTAGCACGACTGCTGAGAATGATTCTCCTGAAAGTAATGCACAATGTTGATTAGGTATACATGTCCATTTTTACAGCCTTTGTTTACAAAATAGAAATATTAGATTAGATTCAGATGTCCTATAGGCCATTGAATTACACAAAGGAGTGACGGAATATATGCATCATTCATACCACATTTTTTATGGTGTACTGGCTGGATTCCATTAAAAACGATGCAGGAATATGAATGTTTGCTTGAGGAAAAACAGCTGCTTTCCCTGGACATTGTTGATGTTTTAGAAAAGGGCCAGAACTGTGTTTGTATGCATATGCTTGTTTGTTTATGTTTATATTCATGAGATGTCTGTAAGTAATGTATGTAATGTTCTGCATGGAAATGTATGTATTCTCAGTGTGAATCAAAGAAAGGCTGCCAGAGATTAACTTTGGCCAAAGGACAGTTCATCCTCATTAGATCAGCTCCATTATCCAGAGGAACTGGAAGTTTTTAAATAAGGTTATGTTATTTCAGTACAAATAAAAGATCCCTTCATAAATCCCACAGTTTAATTGCTTAGAAAGAAATACGGCCATTTCAGCTTTTTTTTTTCTTTCTTTTTTTTGTCTAAACTTGCAGCTTTAGAAATCATTTAAAAAGAAAATCTGTCGTACAATATGTAGGTGGTGATGTTTTTTCTTTTGTAACTCCTTGTAAATTCTTCTTTTTATGAGATACTCAGTTCATTCCAGTCTATGTGTTATGTGAGTATTGATCAGAGGGTAGTGGATGCTCTTTGGCTGTATGCCATCTGTTTAGAATATGGGCTTGGAAAGCTACAGAAAGAAAAGGTCATTGTATCAGACATGTGGCGGTAGGGTCATTATTCTTGCTATCGTTTGCAGATCAGTATGTCAAGTCATTTGTTTCCCTTGAAGTAGATAGCTAATTAAATAGGGAAGTAGTAAAATGAGAGAACTATACCTTATTTATACGGCCTTTTGACAACAGTTTTAAATGCTAATAGTTTTTAAAACTGTGTTTAGTGTGCTGTGCTTTATCTGTTTTTAGATGTGCGTGTGTGTAAGGTGTCTATGTTTTAGAAAGTTTGTAACATGAGTTTTATGTCTCCAATTTTTGGGGGTACCAGTAAGTAACCAGTGTATAAACCTTTGTCTTTGTCCAGTTGATTACATAGGTATGGACATTATTGGCAAAATCTTCTCAAGGATGACAACTACAGTACATAAAATTGAACTGGGGTGTGTCAATTAAAGTGGGAACCACACAGTGTGTCCATGTGAGGTTTTTGGATGATGCAGCTGTAGTTCTGTATGTGCGTGTACAGCTAACTTAATAGGAGTTAATAACATCAGTGGGTAGTAGTGGGACAAATAAATAGTGCTCTCTTATGATCAACAGTTAAGATGGAGGTAATATTGCGTTTGGAGTGTTTACTGAGAGTGTAATAGCTGTTACGCCTGTTAGGTAACCCAGTACTCTATGATGGTGACAAATAAAAACATCATGAATCATCAGCTTTTACCGAACATTAATTTTAGATCAAGCAAGGTTTGATCACAGTATCAGATTTCACGATGCATATTTTTCAGAGGTAGCCGACAAAACCAGCTCTTTCAGAAATGCACAGTAACACACTAGTATGCACTCGTGCACAAAGAAGCCATGGGAGTAACTGAATTCAGCCAATCGTCTGTAATTTGCCACAGTTCAACAGAGTGTCACTGCAATGTAATGCTCACGGACATCCATACACACACAGGGAGGTAGAGAGAGTGCATGACCAAATGTTTGGACTGCAGTGGGGTGAGTTGATTAAAAAAAAAACAAAAAAACAAAAAAAACCCCATGCTTTTAAATTTTCTTTTTTAATCAAAACAGTTTTCAAGTGACAACATGCAATCTGTGTAGGAGGACGGGCTGTAGTGGAGAATTTGTACTGCCCTCTGACTCTCTCTCTCTCTCTCTGATCTGGTTTGTTATTTCCACAAACAGCCATCTGCTCTCTTGTCAGAGCAGAGAACCTTGACTGTGGCTGAGAGATCTCTTGTCTCATTTTGCAGTCAGTTTGGGTATCTGACCTGCTTCAAGATTCATGAACACAGCATCTGTCCTCAAAAAGCAGTCAGTTAGAGCCTTATTACCTAGTCATCAAGTACTCGCCATGCAGCAAGTCAGTGCTGCTGCAACGTGTGCTAGAAATATAGGAATATTCCTTAATATGCTGCATCATCACCAGCTCCTTTTATGCATTTTAAGTGTAGAAAAACCTGAGCAGTTGTACTGGTGATTTAGATCTTTTAGTTTTACTTTTTTGATCACTGAGACAGCAAATCCACTCATTTGACAGAATTTTAATTTCTCTGCAGTGAATTCAATAAAAATCCTGTTTAGGGTTGACATCATATAAATGAAGGGTGCTGTAATGGAAGTTTTTAAAGACCTATGGTTTTATATATATGGCTTTTACATTTAATTCATAATTTTGTCATCTATCACCTATATTCTTTTATTTTCTTCTTTTTTATTTAATTACATGTTAATGCATGTGTAACTGTTACCAAGCGTTGTGTTTACTGTTATAATCTGTTATATTTAGTACTATGTGTATGTTATGTGAAGCATTTTTTAAAGAAAGGCAGCATATAAATAGTACAATATACATTATTATTATTGTTTTGTTGCTGTTGTTTTTGGAGCTTAACCCCGAGTGAAGCTTGGTCATTACACTGCCCCTGTATTGACTGCTGAATTCTCCAATCTTGAAGGACTTCTGCTAGTAGGGAACTGTCGACTATAGTGCAGAGAGATTTTCCTTCAACCACATGACCCTGAGGTCAATCTCTCATCTCAGCATCTGCTGGTGTGTACCATACTCAGCTGTCTATGTATGAGCAACACACTGAATCTCTGCCAGCTCCCGGGTTTTTCGTCCTGCCTGTATCGAAGGGCAAGTTGGAAAGTTACAGTTAGTTCTATCTCACACAGGCTCCGCCCTCCACTGGACTCTATGGGTACAGTGGGTGGAGCCCAAATAATGAACGCCCTGCCGCAACATCAGCCCCACTGATCCTGACCGGCTAAAGGTTAGTCACTGCAGCCCACCTACTTCTTATAGCCTAAGCTGCCTCAGCAGAGAAGTAGGGGGCCCCAGCCAACCCAGATAGCATACAACTGAACTGAATGAGGCCTAACAGCTTAACCTCGCAGGGGTCCAATGTCAAGCAACAGACCCTCTGCACACCTCATTCCCCAGGTCATCAAGGAGCATGGGGAAAAAATGCAGGTGTGAGGCCAGAGGGGGGTCAGGCTAAACACAGCTGACACACACCCACCCTTTTCACCAGTCTTGAATTCTTCCAGTGAGCACAGACCGTGAAAGGGAGCCTGACATGTCCAAGAGATAGAACTGTATGAACGCACAGGGCATAGACCACGATACTGCCGTGCATACAGTATTTCCTAAACACTCATCCCACTAAACAAGGCCGCCGACGCTGTCACGCTGCATGTAGAGTGTGCAAGGACCACAGTGGGAGGGTCTCTTCCCACCTGCCTATAGGCTTAGGAGATGCACTCACAAAGCCACTTAGCAAGGCGTTTCTTGGATAGGGCTTTACCAGCCACATCATCCCCATAACACACAAACAGCTGCTCTGTGAATCTGATGGGGGCTGTGCGTTCAACATAGCATGCTGATGCAGATCAGTGGGCAAACTCGCAGTAGCTGAAGAGAAAAAGATGGCAGACAGTGGTGATGCTTCCTTATATACTGTGGGTTCCACATGTATTCAGGTAGGCACGTCCTGATTAGCTGGCTATGTTTATGCAAATTTCAGTGGGCAAATACGTGCGCGTGATTGGGGGAGAGTATTACCCATTGGAGGGCTCTGCTTATGCTAATAGAACTAGGGTTACAATATCATAACCTTTGTTACAGTTAAAAGCGAACATAATTATTTCAGTTCAAGCACAACACTAAATCACCATCAGTTAAACTGTGTTGAAAATGGTCAGGTGAGGCAACAGAGGGCCACATAATGGTAAGCTAAGCAGACAGGCAGGTAGGTGAACTGGCCTGATCCAGACAATGATGACTGTAGTAAATAGCCAGAGGAAGAGATTCCCTCTCATTCTATGAGACAAGCCAGTCTCTCCCAGGCTCAACGTGTCACAGCACTACTCTCCCGCATTCATGTATCTGTGCTCATATTCTCGCAGTAAAAAAAAAAAAAAAGGATGATACAAAAGTGATGTATGATTAAAGAACGATTGAGTGATATTGTAATGACAGGGGGCTGGGGGTTGACATGCCATCTGCTGCTCTGATGCATTTGCGTTGTAGTTTTTTTTTTTTTTTTTTTTTTTTCATAAAGGCTATGTCTGTTATTTGGTTTCCCTTCTCTCCCTCAGCCAGTGTCCAAAGGCTTGGTCTCTCAACATGTCACTTCACATCAGGGCTGCCTGTAGTGCCTGGAAGCCTATACCTGCATTTACAAAACAGACACACACATGTACACACAAATTTGCATGCGCGCGCACACACTCTCGAGCCTAGAACAGGAAAACAAAAAGAAAACATTAAAACATTCACTGCTGCTTATGACAAGCAAGGACCCTTGAAAGGACACCGGTGCACAGAATAGGAAGAACATGAAAGAGATGCAGATGATTTGGGTGTAGGACAGCTGAGGCACTAGGTAAACAGCTAATGTTGTTGTTAAGTTAACCTCAAAGTTAACCCCTCTGTGAATGGGTTAAGTTTGATGCTGGGAGCTGTGTTCTCAACCCATCTGCCAGGCTGGAGTTGAGCAATGATCAGAAACATCATAGTGCAGACAAGGACAGAGAGAAAAGAAAGAGACAGCAGGGGAAAAAAGAAAAGGGGACAAATCATAGGGAAAGGTGAAGGGAATAAAATTGTACGGGATGGTAGTTTTTGCATTTTATTCGTCTTGCAAAGGAAAATGACAGAACAGAATCCATGTTAGTGTATAATGATGTGAGGCCATGAGCAAAATATGTGAATTTATGTATTTTATGTAGTAACAATATAAGCAACATGATATGACATTGCACCCCCGTTGGCTATTTTTTGAAAACAAACAATCAGAAAATAATAAATGGATTGTTACCCTCTCTAGGTTATGTTTCAGAATTTGACTCTGCTCAGTTTGTGTCGGCAAATTATCTGAAGTAATATATATATGTGTGTATACACAGTATGTATGTATATATGCAGTGTTGTAGGTGCAGTGACTTGAAATTGCTAATACACTTTCGGTGCTTAACAGAGCTAAATCTGTTTTTATGTACACCAGTTTTCTTCTGACAACAGTGGTTGTGGCTGCATGCATACATTAAAGGTACAAGCGCTTGACAGATGGAGGGGAGATAAAAGAAGATTCAATGTAAGTGGACAACTAAGATGGACGAGTGATTTGTTTTACCAAGAAATGGGTGATTAGTCTTTTTTGTCCAACTCCACTGATTAATGTAACCAGCGTGGTGCATTTACATGATCAAATACTATCGCAGCCGTCTCTCCGTGGCCGTTACCCATCTTCCCTGCACATTAGTGGAATAAATTAGCTAAAAAAAGCATTGCTTATATGGAAAGGTGGCTTTTCCTTCCGTGCATAAAAGGAGTCGATGCCATTTGCTGTCTTTCTTTCTTGTTTTGCAGCTAGCCTCACTTCTTTCAGCAGTGAACTGTGATGGTTTGAGCAGGACATGAGGTAGTTAATTTGCTGCCCTTTTAAATGAGCACTAATATATGCTATGTTTATCAGCCAGTGGTACATAACAGTGTGTGTTTAGCAGGATTCAGCTGAGTTCAGAGTGCTTTGGTGTGCGCTTGTGTCCATGAATTAATGTTCTTATGTGTCCGTTTGCCTGCATGCACATTTCAGTGTGTGCTCTCCACTGGATACAAATTTTTTTTTTTTTTTTATGTATTGAAAGCTATTCTTAGAGTGACCTTCCAAAAGCCATGGCGTGCAGCCTTGTTGTCCGTGTGCGCCCGCCTGTGTGATTCAGTTTGAGTGGAGAAAGCCCAGGGACACATCAGTGGCCCTCTCCCGATTACGGAGCTCCACAGTTTGCAGATGATTCCTTGATGGGGCGAATCTGGAGGCATTGTGGTTGAAAGGAAGTGGCCCAGCGACGGGAAACAGTCAGCGAAACAAACACATGAACGCCCACGTGCACAGATTATATATATACGTAAACAGTCATGTAAGCACAGTCACTCTCCTACATGCCAAAGGATTCCCCTTATAGCATGGCAGAGTGCATCGTTGTTCTATCTTTAGGTCTTCAGTGCTGCGAATGGGGACGTAGACCATAATTTAATCCTCAAGTACACAAACACACTCTCACACACAACTAGAATAGATACAGTTCTGCTGCAACAAAATAATAGAAGGTGATGAATCACATACTGAGCCCTAAAGACAGAATCCTTAGAGTGTAAAATTATTTTATGCCACAGTCACAAGAGTGGATCCTACCTTACTCCTTCCTTCTTTTGGACACATTTGACTCCATGAACAACGGAGAGGGGTCTTTGTAGAAGAAAATCACTTTCATTGGATCCTTAGAGTTTTGTTTCAGACGTATGTAATGTTTAGTTGTTTTTTATCAAGGCTTTGTTGTGTTGTTGCTATTCGTTTGAGGAAATCCACTTGTGGGACAGGTATGTGGCGATATTGTCTTGGTGACAAGAGGTTTGTGAAATCCCCCAGCTGTAATGGGTACGGCACATAGGGGTTCAGTATCAGAAATCCAAAGCAAATTAAAGAGAAAATGTTATCAAATTCCTTGAAAAAGAAAATTATGCCACTGAGACAAGGATGCTTGTCACCGCCTGCCTTGTTTAATCAAGAAGAGTTAGAGGGAGGCAAAAAGCAATAAAACCTAAATGCCAATAGTTTTTTTTGTTACTGAGACATCATATCCCTGATCAAATAAAACACCTGTGAAAGCTAATCATATTGTGTGAAATCATTCCAGTTTCCCAGAAAGTAACACTTTGTTCTCAAAATAATTATAAAAAATGTAAAAATGAGATACAATATGAGATCAGGAAAAATGTAGATACATAGAAACATACAGAGTTAGAACGTGTTCAAATAGATGGTTATGTTATAGATTTCTGTTTATGATTGTGTCCAGTTGTGATGCTCTGGTGAATGAATAAGTGCAATGTACTGAATTCACATAGAGGTGAATCTTTGATGAAATATTTTTTGAACCCCTTGAATTTATAAAACAATTATGACAAGTATAAAATCAATCATGGGTTCTTTATCGTCACACACTCAAACTAAACACTCTGAACTGAACAAAGCAAATACAAATACTACACAGTAGGTGTGCTGTAGGTTGGCCATGACTTGATGCTGTATATGAAAACAGTAATTTAATCACAGTAATAACACGTTGCAGCTTTTCATGAGATGACGATCACCCGATCTTTGCTGAAGGAAAAAGGTTAAGAAGCGCTGAAACAATCCATTAGCCGTGGTGCGACTCTGTTGCTATAATAGCTGCTCTCTCTAATCTCTCCCTCCCTTCATCCCCCTCTCTGTGCGTTCTCCCTCTTGCTTCTGGGTGATAGTTGTGATGGGCAGGAGTGGGAGGAAAAATGCTCTGACTCAGCCAGAATCCTCCTTTTGTGAAGTTAAATACCAATTTACACTCCTCCCCATCCCCTCTCCCATCATCCACACGCACATCCTATACACTGCCCTATACACTGACAGTATTCACATTTACGAATGTACACATACACACCTTCTCCCCCTGCTCACTCTTGCAAAAGAGATTTTTTTGCGCCGAGTGTATTCCTGTGTCCTACTTTTTAACCCCCCTTCCCCCTCTTGCCTTCTCTTTCTCTCTGTCTGTTTCTCTCTCTTGCCTTTCTAAGTTGACAGTCTAATAAGCCAGTAATTAACACCTGAAAACTCGGAATGGTGATAGGCCATTGTAGAAGAGATTGCTTTGGGAAAATAAAGCTCTTGTTTTCCTCCCCATCAACCACCACCTGCATATAAAAGAGAGCCTGTGGTGCACTGTAGACGAGCACAGAGTTAGAGAAATAGCTTTTTTTTTTTTAGATTTTCAGTCCTTTGTTTTCTATACAGATGTTTGTTATTTTTTGAAGGACAGACCATCAAGCACAAAGCAATACAGATCAAGGACAGTGAGTGAAGGTCAAGGAACAGAATAATATTTGTTGTTTTAGACAGCATGTTCCTCCACTCCTAGAACTTACTTGAGTCGTAACCCCATTTTACCTTTATATGTAAATAGAACAGCTATTCCTCATAATGTATATCTTTTTATCCCCTTTAATGACACCAAACCTTTCCACAACACAACTGCAGTTGCAACAAGCGTTTCAGAGCAATAAACTAGGACACTGGAATATATTGCCTACAAAATTAAAATCATCTCATTTGCAAGAAGGGAGAGGGAGTGGGAAAGCAAGAGGACGTAAAAAAAAAAAAAAAAAATAGTGAGGTTGTTGTTAGTTCCTCTCTTTCAGTTGAGATGCCGGTAGGCAAGGATGGAGGTCATGGAGCTGGAGTGAAAAAAAAAGGAAACGAGGAAAAAAAAAGGGAAAGAAGAAAAGAATAGAAAAAAAAGAGGATCTTCAGCCAATACCAAAACAGGTCAAAGCCGTCATATGGAGGTTTGTGTGCAGCTGTCAATCTGAAACATCATTCTCACCATAGCAGGATGCAGCACTAGAAGGTCAGACTTAAGTTGATGTGGTTGGTGTTAGATATCGACAAGGGTAGAATGCCAGACTTTGTAAGCTTGAAGGTGCAGGAGGGAGACCGATATTACTGCTCCTGCTGGTACTACAACTAACTTAACTGCTCGTGTTATTAAAAATACCATAGAAATACTCAATAAAATAAAAATATACTCAATTATATGTAAACGTCCTGCATCTAAATTCTGCGTTTTTAAATAAAAGTGTAGATGGTTTATCAACTAAATGTACTAAATATCGAGGTAAAAGTATTTATAATGCAGATTAGCCCCTTTCATAATGTTATATTGTTATGCTATATTATTGTTTTATTATTACTGGTGCTTTAGGGTATAAGCAGTATTTTTATGCTATTGCAACAGCTATTACTACACAGTTTCTTTCATGGAGTTTGCATGTGTACATGCTCACACCGTCATGCTCACATATAAAATTAACTTTGACCGTCTGTTCGTGCAAATCTGTTGAGACAGACCAGGTTTCTTAGAAGTTTTAAAGCAGTCCAAAGTTGATGCCACTCTGAGGAGAAATTTTACTTAGGCCAAGCCATCATTGCTCAATAAATTGTTATAAAGTTTCATGCCAGGGTCCTAGAATACTCTTCTCACTTCACGCTTATCAGACTTGGCCTAATATTCTGCAACACAGGGTGTCAAAGTAATTAGGCATGAGAAAGAAGGAGAGAATAGTTGTGGAACATTCTGTTTCTGGTTGGATAATACAGTGCATGGCATAAGAAGATAAATCTCAGAAATGCAATGAAAACAGAATGAGCAGTTTGAGGTTTCCTATTATGATAACTGTTCAGAACATCACCTGAATGCTAGGGAAACACTTAGTACAGAGAAATGCTTTCTCTGTTATGTTATTAAAACTCTGCAGCATCAATATTTATATGTCATAAGTAGCATATGTTATTACTTCACCAAGTCTTGAGCAGAGCACAGTATGTCTCTTCTGTGCATATTATGTTAATACATGTCACAGATGCTGTCATGTGTCAGGGGTCTATTACCTGTAAGTTTAGCAAAGGCTATGCTGAAATTAAATTTCAAGTCATATAAGCCTGGACTCCGTTTACTAAGAGAGGATTAACCTGCCTTCATGCAAATGTGTTATCTTCGATGAAACTGTCCATGAATCTCTATGAGGGGATGCGTTGTTAATATTCATGCTGGATAGCTGGGATCATGCACAAAGAGCACATTTACTTAAAAGGTGTGCTGCACTGAAAATAGCAGTTTCTTTAAGCGTACTGTTTTTTGAGAGTGCTGTTTTGACAAAGCATTGTGATTATTAAGGTACTTAAAAGGAAACAGCACTCAGTCTGAGTATGAACAGGCATATATCAGTGTTGTAGTTTTGGACAATTCATGTCGGTATGTTGAATGTGATTATATAGATTTCAAAGCTTAAAACCAGGGATCCAAAACTCTTAATCTGTAATCACAGAAAGCCATTGGCAATGAAATGGGAACTGATTGTCTTGGCTCATACAATGTTTGTCTGAGCTTATCCATCCAATTTAGATTTAAATTACATTGTTGCTGTTGTAAAGATCAGTACATTGTGCCATTATGACAGAAAATCATTCTAAAGATAGCGTGTAATAGTTTTTTGCTTGCAACAGCACTTATGGTTCATTAAAGTAAAGACATTACAACAAAATGAGATATAGTAAATGTGTACTTCCTGTAAATGTATGCGTCTGTATTGGGTGCAAAACTCTGATCTACTGCCTGCCTCAACTTTATTCAAAATAAGATGTCAAATGTCCCAGTTTTGATTGCCATCCTTGACGATATAGTGAATGACTGTAATCTGCACAGCCGACCATATCCACAATGTAATTTTATGGTGTGATATTTCAGAGCAAAGTATATATTCTGCTGTAATCATTCTTAAAGGGGGGATGTGAGAGGTACTTGTAGGCTATTTTTTAAAGCATCTTTGATGATGCTATTACTGCTGTGGTGTTTGTTTGTTTTTTGTATGTTTGTTGTTTTTTTTGGACAAGATAATTTCTCAGTTATAGAAATATAGCCAGCAATGCGACATCTTTGCCCTTCGATTTTCAGTTTGAGGCTCTGCAGGCTTTTCAGCCACAGTGCTTATTACTTCTGAAGGTAACTGTGCTTCTATTTATTGCAAACAAACTGCTGTTCCTGATGTCTGCTGTAACTCTCCTTTTTTGCTGCGTTTTTTTTTTTTTTTTATCTGGAAAAAGAGACATCCAGTATTCTGCACCAGGTGTGCATAAAAGAACAGCAAAGTAAGAGGCAAAAGCTGACATGTAAAATGTCTCTGATTGTATCACTATTGTGTTATTTATATGTCAAAATATATTACTTTAAAAATATTGCCTATTTTTTGTACACATGTACACAAATCAAAGCTGAATACACCCCCACCTAGAGGCTTCTGGAAAGCTTTTTGTCATTTTGCTTATCAGTAGTTTTCCATCACTGCCACAGGATCACATGCTCTCCTCTCCTCTCCTCCCCAAATTAGATGTGTTCATTTTTAATTTGCAGCTCATCTGTCATTTGTAAAGAAGCACAAATAAGTGGGACATGTAAGTTTAGCCATCCGCGTCATGCCTGTTTAGCTGTTTAGTGAGGAAAAGTCCACCCGACCCAAACAGTTAGAACTGAAAATAAAAAACAATTTAAAAAAAGAGGTGATATATTAAACATGGGAAGAAAAGACAGCGAGAGTTGAATTATTTTAGTGAGGAAAAGTCCACCCAACCCAAAGAATTAGAACTGAAAATAAGACACACACAAAAAAGAGGTGATATATTAAATATGGGAAGAAAAGAGTGTGAGAGTTGAATTATTTTAGAACTTGGAGCTTATATAATGAGTGTGAATCGCATCTTTTCTCAGCGTGTGAATAAGAAATAATGAAGCCATTTTTAGACAAGGTAAGCTGGAACGACAGATAAAACGTAGATAGACTGAGAAAGTAGCTTGTGAATGTGTTAGCCATGTTTTTAATTATATGACCTAATGGAAAAAGAACTCACTGATGGAGTTTGTGGCCTGAAATAAGATCCATGAGAAATCCTCGCTACACTAGATTATCGACTTGTTTTTCTAACTTTTAACTTTTTCTAACTTTTCCACCTGCCATGAATCCTGCTCAATAATTTGAGAGCTATTAGTGTGTCTGAGAGAGGGATAATCATCTGTCCCTGTCACGGTAAACACAATGTTAACAACAAAGCGATCAAACCCTGTACTCTCCTGTCTGGTGTTTAATCACGCTGCTGTGTTGCCGCAGTTACTCACTATGACAATGCTGTGCCTTTTTTTTTTTTCTCGCCGTGACATCATCTTGTTGCCCACTGTCGGGTAGGAATAGCTGCAGTAGCCTGTGGAGGCAAAATTGCAAAGCCATGGTAACTAGTTAATCACTCGCATATAGCCCTTAGTCATGTCACAGAAAAGTGGTGAGTTAACATCCTCAGTAAGTATTGTTGACTCTGGCAACCAGCCGTGGCATAACCCTGGTCATTAGCGAAGCCTCCTGCTTCTCTCACAAACACACACATGCACAATAGCGTCCGCTGTCACCTCTGATATAGATGACCCTCGACGGAAGAGGAGCCCAGTAAGACAGCCTGTCAGCGGCTCCGCGATGTGTCTGGCTTGTCTCCCCTCGTTGGATGGCCAGCATGTGCCTCAGGTCTCTCCTGCCCATCCATATCCACGCCAGTTTACAGCCCGGCCGCCTGCAGAATGATATTCTCATGTGACAGTTGTTTTTTTTTTTTTCTTCTTCTGGTCAGCAGCGATCCTGAATTACCATGTTTCAATCCTATGAACTCCCCCTGTGGCTATTCTGCAATAATGTACTCTCCCGTCAAATACAGAATGTTATAATAATTTCTGTGTTCAAATAATAATATAATAATAATACATCTTTTTTTTCATATTTCCACCACAGTAGAAGGCTCATACTGGAAGAATGATCCCCCCCCCCCTCTTCTCTGTGCGTCTAATTCTATTGAGTGTGTTATCTCTGTGGCTTTTAACAACAAAACAGCTCTGTTTTCTGATGAATGATCATGCCCGCCAAGTTTTTATTGCTTTCCGTAGATTACATCGGCTCGTAGTAAATCGCTTTTGCCAAGGAAATGTGTGATCTTAATAAAAATATGTCAAACCGTATCTTAACACAAACAATAGTTTTGAGCTGTTGTCTGCTGAGTTGATTTTTTCAAACAGCTGTCATCAGCATTTTTTTTTATTCAAAAGGAACGGGTTGAATTAGTAGCAATGTAATTACAGCGACTGATGATAAGAAATTAGAAGTTTTAGGAATTTTATGAACAGAGGCGAAGAAAAGCGCAGTGGCCAGATAGGAGGCCTCGACAGAGATGTGTACTCTGCGTGTCCTTGTTACCGGACAAATTAGCACTTGAAGTTGATCTGATGATTATGAAGGAGCAAGGACTGAAGCTGCCTGGAGGATCACTGGAGATGTGGGCGGTTTTGGATACATGTGAAAGGCTGTGAGATCATATGACAGCTTCTTTATATTCATTGTTGATCCACTGAAGGTAAATTTGACCTAAGTGGTAACAGCCTTGAAAAAGAAGAGCTTTCTATAGACCCCGAGAAGATAAGAGTGTGAACAGGCTTGTGAACACACCCTCATCTCGTAGCGTTGACAGATGGGGAGCTCTGGCTGAGGTTAGTTCGAGGGCTCTCATTAGGAAGAACGCAGGCACGAAAGCTCGGATGCTTTGATACCCCAGCTGCGGTTTTATGAGAAATAAACAGGGACCTTTCATCCCACACACACAAGCACGCGAGCATACACATGTGTACAAGTGTACAAACCATCTACATGACATTCAAGTTTATGAAATGTACAAATGTCAAAATTTCAAAAGGTAAATGTGTTAAGTTGAATTTGAAACAATCAGAGTAATTATTGTATATTTCAATTAAACAAACACCAATAACAAGACATTCCAAATAAAGTATGGTTAGCCGTATCAACACAACACTGAGGATCAAAAAGGAGTCATTCACTGATAATAGGAAGAAAGAGATAATAGAAAATGTGGATATATGTGGGTTGTGGATATATGTGTGGTGGTGTGATACATGTGCACCTGCAACAAAGATCAAAATAATTATTTTAATATGTGTTGGTAGTGGCAGGAGGAAAATATGGCAAATAACAGGCATCAGCCTCTCCTCCAGGAAGATTAAAATGCACCATAAACACTTTGCTGTGTAATTTTGGTAATAGATTTTTATTAGCGATGTCCAATGCGACGGCAGTATTTTCTGTTTATCTTTCCAGTTGAGCGATATGACTTTATGTGCTGTAGCTAGGAAGAGTAAAATTAATTTGACTGTATGTTTGGAAGTGTTAAGCTTGCTGAGGTGCTGCTTAACAAGGCATAGGGTGTGGTCGAGAGAAAAACTAGTGATAATGTTGACGTGATCTGTGTCAACAGTCGTGACATGGGGGAACAGACCCATAAGCTGTTTTTTACGCTTGGGATAATATTAGTATTCAAAGCCCCCTGTGTGTAAGATTCAAAACTATTTGGCATTGATGACGCCTGGGGGTAGTAAAGCATATTTACACCACTACATCCTTGCCCCCAGCTCACATAGAATTAACCGGTTTTCACAAGGACTGCATACTTTTTTTTACAGAAACTTCTGCCATAAAAATCATTTGACAGACAACAGGAATCACACAAGAATTCTACACTTCTCTATGCAATCTAATATAAACTCCAAGCGAAACACAGTAAAGTGTCCACTAATTATGTTGTGACTGTTTATCTGGAGCACTAAACTATTTGCTCCCCATACGGTAATGTTGTGACATCCTGGCCAAACACTTAAGCCAGTGAGGGAACTGGAAACCATTTTGTTTTGAGTGGAATCAGGAAGTCATTAACAAACTGATGCATCGCTATGGAGCCGTAATGGCAGGTGGGCTGATACTGATACATCAGCCTGCCAGAATGGAGGGCATTGGTCGATAACACCTCCTCAGAGTGTTTTCCTGGCAAGTGCTGTGGCCCATAATGAAACTGGCGAACAGACAAGGAGAGGCGTATGGCAGGAGAGTCTTACACCAGCTGACCTCACCCCTGTGGTGGAAGACCCATTATCATTAAGAGTCTGAAGAAATGTGAAGGAGGCTGCTGACCAAGCTGAAATAAGTGTATTAACCAGCAGTTTCTCAGCTGTCAGGGGTCTTGGTTTTGGGCCCCTGCTAATGTAATATTAATAAAAACAAAATAGTGGGCTACGGGACCCCTGAGAGCAGCCTTCATGTGTCTCCCGTACTCCTACAAACCGAGACAGCGGACCGTAATATACCCTGTACCTGCCTGCATCAGCAGAAAACACATGTGGAGATATGAACAGTTATGATTCTGCTTCTAGGGTTATTGTACTTGGTTTATTTAATGATGCTATCAGTGGCTGGGTGAACAGAGGTGCATGCTGGGATAAATCACAAAGACTTGGTCCCTTTCCAGACACTACGAAGGCTCGCTCACGGAGTGCGCATGTTCACAGACATAATAAACACTGACAGTCTCATCTCTTTCTCTCTCTGTTTCTCATTAACACACAAATACACAGATGTTGGCTGTTTTTCAATAAACTGCAGTATGTGTTGTGTGCCCTTTCTCATGAGGAAAATTATTAGCCAGCTGTTCATTCCCCAGCTGCAGAGAGACTACTCCATGTGCTGCCAGTGCTTAAGTGCGCGCGCACACACACACACAAGCACGCACGTAGACACATGGCTGAGAGAGAGAAGGTTTGTGCCCTGCAGGTTACAAGCCATAGTGAGAGGCCAGGGTAGCTTTCCGACACTGTTAACAGTTTGATGTTAATCAATTAGCAGACAACTGACTGAGCTTGAGGCCAGCAGTGAACTGTCATTAAACCCTGAGAAACAGACGGGTGGAGTACATAGGTAGACAGTGATAGGGGACAGTAACTATTGGCAAGCATTGCTGCTTTGTCAAGCTGGCAGGGATGCCACTTAAATGCTTGTGGGTTACAAGTTTGTTCATTTACATGTCTATCTCTCCTTTTGGTCCTGGTTCAATTCGTCCTGGTCCTGGCGTGCATTTTTGCATGCATGCCTTGCTTAGCTTGCATTTTAAACAGGCGGGCCAGATGATCCACATTGTCAGGGTCAGGTCTATCTGGGCTCGGCTAACCTCAACCTTTTAACACCTAACATCTGCTGGGGTCAGACAGCCAGCCCAGGGATGGCTCATCATCAGCTGGATGCCGGTGTTCGTATTCCAGCTAACTACTGGCAGGAGACGAGGGTTTGTCTGTGTGTGTGTGTGTGTGTGTGTGTGTGTGTGTGTGTGTGTGTGTGTGTGTGTATCCAAGCGAGACCGGCTGCAGCTCCCTCAATCACTCTGTTTCATTTAAGATCTGGCCAAGTACAAGCTTGAGTTGCCTTCGGCTAACATGCAGTGAAGTTTTTGGTTTCACAACATCATGTTTTGATCACTCTGTGACTTAACAGATTGTTTAATGTACATTCTGCTTTTCTGTGTTGAGAACTTGGTCATAGTAAGATGATATGATTAGATTATCTTGTCCTTGTACCATTTATCCAATATGTACTGTGAACATCAAAATTGCTGCCAAATCACTGCAATTTTTACACCTATGTAGTAAAGTAAAATTTGTCCCTTATATAAATATCTGTTGTTTGATGATATGTTGCACGATGCCCTCACACTTTCTTTTCTCCTCTTCTTTATCTCTTTTTCAGGAGACTACGTGGTGCTGACCGTGTTCTTTGACCTGAGCAGGAGAATGGGTTACTTCACCATCCAGACCTACATCCCCTGCACTCTGATTGTTGTCCTCTCCTGGGTCTCATTCTGGATCAACAAGGATGCAGTTCCTGCCAGGACATCATTAGGTAAAACGCAATACAAAAAAGTTAAACCTGACACAAGATTTGGATTATTTGTAGAACAAGCTGAAGTCAGTTTAAAAAAGTACAGTCAGTTAACAGAAATAATTATTTTTTATGTGATTTTTTACTTTTTTTTTCCCTTTTAGGCTCCATATTCCTCTATTCCTCTCTTGACAGAGCCTTTTGCCTTCACTCCTTTTTTATAATCAGCCCACCTAGCCCAAACATACATAGCCTGCAGTTATGCCAGTGAGGTTCATTAGCCATCCTGCCCTTAATTACTCCCTGCTGCAAAATACTTCAAGAACCCTGTGGTGGTCACACACCTCCTCATATTGAAGAGCAGTCTACTTAAGCTTCCTCTTTCCTGCCGTTCTCTCCGTTCTTTTTGTCTTCTCCTTCACCATCCTCTCTCTCTCCTCCTCCTCTTTTTCCCCTCTGAGACAGGGCAGCTGCTTAGGAATCTAGTCCATCTTGATTAGAAGAGCCTATCGTGGCACATATGTTTTCATGCATGCCTTAATGAGGCATTAATTATGCAATACAGCAGGGGAGATGCAGAGATGCAGCCTCAGCACAATAATAATGCAGGTGGCCTCTTCGCTGAATGCAAAAGCGGGACACGGAATGAAAAAGAGGGCAAAAGTGAGAATTTCAAGGAAATTTGTCAGCTCTTGAACTTGCCCTTGGCGTCCAGTGGACATACTCAGAAGTTCATTCGTGATGCAGTTGCGTACGTTTCCCTTTGTCAGCTTTCCTTTTGGCCCCTTAAGGCTCTATATCCTGACCTCAAGTCCATGTGATGCGATCATTAGCGAGCATAAGTGAATGTAAAACAATCACTGCAGGCATAAGCCCTCATTCTACCTCACTATCATCGTTACTTCGTCCATCATTAATCTCTCTAAAAATAGGTTGTTTTGTTTTCTCGAGCTTCTCCAGCTCCAGACATGATTTGCAGTCAAAATAATAACACTATTAATTCCCTGCTGAAATTGTACCGAGAGTCAAATATCTTAATTTCCTCTTTGAAAGATGATGCAGGAGGTACAAGCAGCCAGGTGGTGAGGGAGCGGATTAGTGCAGATGACATAATTCTTAATCCTTCAATACCACCCAGAAATATATCAATTCACTCACAATACTGCAGTATTATAATCTTGAAGCAGACTGATGTCTTTTAGTCCACATTAAATTTAGACATAAATCATCTCCTATATACAAGACAAGACAAGTCCCCTTATTGTCTGTTTAAAAGAAGGAGGGGCTTTTGTTTGTTGGTGTTTGTGGGTTGTTACTGCAGATGTTAGTGCTAATCTGTTGTATCAGTGTGCCATCAACCCGCCTCCGTCCATATTATCATCACAGACGGACGGAATGAGTAAAAAGGGGAGAGGGTTAACCAGATGGCGCATATAGAAATGTAGTATGTCAGTGTGGTCAATGACAGCTGAACCATAAACCAGTAAAGTATGTGGATCAAGGGGACAGTAAAACAGCTGCTCATTCCTCCCTCATGGGCGTCTAACTGTTAAGAGCTTGCAATTAAACAGCCACCACTAATCCTCTTTTTTTTTTTATATGTGTAAGTCAAAAATATAATATTTCGACACTGCATTGTTTCAGCTACAAAATCATTTATTTCTGCCTAAAATAATTCATCCATTGGGTGTCATTTTTGTTTTGTTTTTAGAACAGTTTTTTTAAGCCGTCTTAAATTTCTATTGTGACAGGTTTTAAGGGAATTTTGTAAATATAAACACCTATCTTGTTATTTCTAAAATATAACAAAATAAAAATAATCTGCCTCCCCTTGAATCATCTGGAGCCTCAGACATGCAACTTCAATTTTACAGTGATTTTTTTTTTCCAGGCAGTTAATGTGTTCCTAAACTAAAACATTTAGGAGGACATGTGTTCCTAGATTGAAAACACGCATGAGCACATGGCCATATTAATTAAAACATGTATTAACATGCAGAAAAACTGGTGCACGATCTGTGAAAATTATTAAAAATATCCACTCCAAGTTTGAATCTCCCCTCGGACTTCCAATGTTGTTTCAGCTTCTAGTAACTGCAGAACTATTTCTTTTACAGTATCAGACGAACACGGTTCTAGGGAAATACTCTTTTACAAATACAATAACTGAGAAATACCAAGAGTATTTTTTAGACGATACAGGAATATACATTTGTGAAAACGAAACCATTACCATTGAGCTTGGTGTGGCAGAGTTTATCTTGATTTAGTGCGGATCTAACTTCCTCTGCTCTGTCCGATCTCATTACCAGGCATCACCACTGTGCTGACTATGACCACGCTGAGTACCATTGCCAGGAAATCTCTTCCAAAAGTCTCCTATGTGACTGCCATGGACCTGTTTGTGTCCGTCTGCTTCATCTTCGTCTTTGCCGCACTAATAGAGTATGGCACACTGCACTACTTTGTCAGCAACAGGAAGCCAAGTGCCAAAAAGGACAAGAAGAAGAAAAACCCGGTGAGCGTCTTTCTAAAACTAACTGAAGTTTTTTCATATTTTTAACGAAGGGCAGTTGCTTAATTTAACAATGCAGCTATAAACAATATTGTTTAGATTTACTCACTGTATTAGAATGTGTAATATCCTTGCAGTGTTTACAGTATCCTTTATTTAGGTGAAGGGTCAAGGATTCCCTACATACTCTCCGCCCCTCCCCCTGTATTACAGTACTAGGATATGCCTTTGAAAAAAGCTATACACTGCTTAGTATCACTAAGGGAGCATCTTCCCAGGGGCCACCACCTCAAATTACTCAATGAGCAAGGCGTTCGGCTTGAACGTTTTCTTAATCCGCCGCACATCTGTTACAGTTGTAATTTAGACCCATGTCACATGACAGGCGAGTTGACCTCATATGAGCCTTAAATCCCTCAGAGATCATGGCAGCTTGGTCGAAGGGCCGTGATCTCTTGCCAAATATATGAACATACTTGTGGAGCTGAGTACGTTTACCCTCAACAGCAAGACTAGCGCTTCTCTCTAATCAGCTAGAGTTGGCTTATGGTTCCAGAAATGAAGATTTAGTATTGAAAATTAGTCCAAATGTACCACTTGAAGTCTATTCAGTGGAAAAAAGTTTGTTTTTATGCATTTTTGATAACTAAACCAAGTTATCTTATGTTTTTTAAGGGTTGTTGTAACTGAAATCCATCTTTGAAGTCACAGCATTTTTTTTTTTTTGGACTGGATTCACAAGAGCTGAAAGATATTAAATCTTAAAGCTCTAAGTATACTGTGCGTGGGTGAACAGAAGTATCGAACTGGAACTTTGGGGGGGGGGAAGTGGGGCGCTCTAGTTTCAGCCTCTGTAACCGTAAGGTTTTGCACATGGTCTAAGTGTCTCGCGGACGAATTAATGAATAATGAAGTGGAAGGTGTAATGCCAGTTTGCCATCTCAGAGGGGCTTTTCTAGGTTCTCTGCATGACTTGCCAAGATGTGGGAAGGAGGAAGTGCACCATGAAAGGAGGTCTTTGACTAAAATTCTTTTGATGTCCATGAATAGTTAAAAATATGGAAATGATAGGAAATCAAGGAAATATAAATCAAGAACTTCAAAAGTTTCTTTTACCTCCTATAAGCTGCTTGAGTTCTGTGATGTTACTCTTCTTAAAATGCGGATGGTTTTTGGATGATCAGTTTTCCTCATATCACTATATTTTATTCCTTTTAGAACACTGTCACGCATTGCCAAAACATGAAAATAATCAGTTAAATTTATACTGGAACTGACAAGGATGCATGTTCTGTGAAAAAAATGCTTACAAGTTAATGTGAAAATGTGATGTTTTTGGTTTTTTAAAATGCTGGTATAGTACAACAAAAAGTCATGTTACTGTTTCTCACTGAAGTTGCCACCACTTTACAGTCACACTCACTGGGAGTATTTGGATAGCTTTTACTTAATCTCTCAAGTTTTGCATCTGACATTTTTCCAAAGGTGATCCTGGTGTAAGAAGCATGTGAGATACATTTATCCCACCATGCATCTCCCCCTGTGTCTGTTCATAACATGTATGTCTCTCTACAGTATATCTCTTCTCTTTCCATTTTGAGTTAGATTAGTACAGTACTTGTAATTTTCACACATTATCTTTGTGTTTCGGTTTATTTTTTTCCTTTTATTGATGTTTTCTGTTCTCTGTTTACATGTATTCTTTGTGTTTTTGTGTGACTCTCTTTCAATTCCACATATTCTTTGTTTCCTGTCTGGACAAAAGCTCCTCCGGCTCTTTTCCTCAAAGGTATATTGCCTGTGTCTGACTGCATGTGTCTGCTGCATTTTGGCTCTTTGAGCCCCCAGCACCTCACTGCTTTTCTGTCTGTTCTACAGCAGATACGCCTCTCTCTCTATTCCCTCTTTATCTATCTGCATTATTATTGTACTCCTCCTCAGTTACTAAATAGGTATCAGAGATAACGTTAAAAAGGTGCGCTCTGCAGTGCACAGTGCGGAGGCAGCCAGCCAGACGTACTTATGCAGTTTTTTAAAATTCAAATAAGCATCCCACACATCCCGTGCCCAGAGGAATGTACTAGTCCAGGCTCAGTGTGGACTCATTCTGGCTCCCTCTGTCCTGTTTCACTCTTTGTTGTTGTTGTAACCACAGTGAACTAGCAGCCGCTGCAACAGCTTCCTCTTCTTTCCCCTTTTCCTGCCAGTAAATCTATACCTCTGTGTTTGTTGGGCTTCTCAACCTGACGCTTCTTACAGAGTCAGCAGAGCCTTAACAGACTGAAACAGACAACCCCTGTACTGTGCTAAGTCTAATTAGAGTTGGAGGTCCATTCAGAAGATTAACACGTGGTAATCTTTAAACACCCAGAAAGCATTCAGGGTGGGTGGGTTCAAGCAAAGATCTAAATTTAAACTAACAAGCAAGTCAAGACAAAATAATCTGCTTTTCCACATAGATGTCCACATCAATATTTCATTGGGAGGAATATTTTTGGGGTCGGATAAGTTTAGAGTTTCAGTCTAGATATGTGTCTAAATGTACTGCTGAGAAATTCACCTGCAGTATGGAAACACTAACATCAAATATTTAACATAAGACAGATAACCAAGGGATCCTCCAGTAATGATCCCAAGTGTTTCCAACATTGTCTCCTTTGAGAGGTTGTCTACTTTCAGCCAGTTAAAGTTGCCAGTGCCACTGTGTTGTTTCTTTGTTTGTTTGTTTTTTTGGTTTTTTTTGCTAACACCAACTCGGCACAGCCCAGCTTGACCAGGCCATGCGGCAGGATGCTGTTAATGCTCCTTCTGCTTGAGCTTCCGCTGCGCTTCCTACAGTGCAACCAATCCCCTTTGAGAACTGAGTCATAACCTGCTCTGCTAATCCCCTCATTAACTCAACATACTGTCCGTTAATGAGGACAAAAATGCTGAAACTAACCCGTATGTTGTTTAGTTTGTGGTTATGTATCGTTTTCAAAGGGACAGCAGGTTTGTGCACTAGTGCTGGGCAAAAATGAGGAGCTGTAGGGAATGAACAGATAAATCAAGTTTAAGTATTTTAAGCTTGTTTGAGGATGCATGCTTACAGCAGATAATGTTATGTTCAAACTAAAACTGCAATGACTTTTTTTTTTTTGCAGCAAGCATGCTCACTGTAGATACAGTACATAAAAATGGAAGTAAAAATGTTCATGTGACAAAATGAAAATTATTTATATCCTACAGTTTTATAATGTTTGTTGCAATTAAAACAATGACTTCACAAGTATCTCTATTCTCATAACACAAAGCATAAATACATGCTGTAAATCATATTTGGAGTGCTATTACAATGCATAAATAGATTATTGTTCCTATGTTACAAAGACAAAACAAAAATCAAACCAAATGACAGCTACTGGCACTTTCTTGAGGGAAAGCAGTGATGTGAAATTCTTAGAAGTTCAACTTTGGTGTATGCTCGACTCACTGTGTCTTTTTTAAATGATGAGCTTGACACCTTAGTTTATCAGCAAGGTCAAGGAACCTTCCATTTCTGCCAAAGGGGGGGGAAAGCATTTAATCTGCCAAACAGCCGGAATTCCAATTTGTGCAAAGGTGGCATGGCATTTTCAGATAAAAACTGATGAAAACCGCCCATTTGAATACTAATTGTCTCCCTTTAGAATGACAAGGCCACAGACTCACTGATGTCAGTGTCCTGTTTTAGGAATCTTCACAAAATGAAAGGCATGTGCCCTCCAGTGGTGAGCACAGTTTGAAACGGAGGTTTATTTGAACCAATTTGTGACAGAAAGAGTGACAGAAAGAGTGGGCTGGAGAACTGTTAGCTGCACATCTGCCAACAGATGCTCCTCCCTAAGCTTAGCTTTATGATGCATCATAAGCCAGTTACAACATATCTTATACATTTATTTCAGGAAAACAAACAAACAAAAAAAAAAAAAAACGCTTACAACATCCGTACAGGTCTAAATTCTGACATTCTGTGAGTCACTGGGCATTAAAAAGATTTTTTAAACTGTGCTTATATACAAATGATGCACAGTCATCTATTCTCTAGAACATTCTCACAGCATTTCTAATGTTGTGCAGCAGCAGTAGCATAATCTGAATGTTAGAAATAGAGTGGCATTGCCCAGCACTAGCTTTATATAGCTGCCAGATAAAGTGATATGGACTACTGTACTGAAAATATTATGATTGCCTCGGCCGCCAGCTATGCCCCAGCCCAAAGGTGTAATTTGCATCATGGGTTTTCACAAGGACTGACCCTTTGTCACTAGAAGTCTCGCTAATTACAACCACAGGAGGTAGTTATGGGTCTATTTGTATTTTCTTGACATTAAAAGGGTCCATTGGCAAGTTGAAGGTGCAAATTGCATTTCGCTGACTAATGACGAAAAATGAAGTGGGAGAGAGAAAATGGCAGCTCAAATTAGATCCCCTGTTATGTTAGCGAGGTCTTGATAATGGCACTCTGGGGCTCTGGTGGCTAACTGTGTCATTTTGTCCTGTTAAAAGCAGACACCCACGGTAGACATCCGCCCACGCTCGGCCACAGCCATTCAGATGAACAACGCCACGCACATGCAGGAGCGAGACGAGGAGTACGGCTACGAGTGTCTGGACGGGAAGGACTGCACCAGCTTCTTCTGCTGTTTCGAAGACTGCCGCTCCGGAGCCTGGCGGCACGGCAGGTTGCACATCCGCATCGCCAAGATAGACTCGTATGCACGCATCTTCTTCCCCACTGCATTTGGTCTCTTCAACCTGGTCTACTGGGTGTCATATCTCTATCTCTAGGCCCGGGTATGTATCCAGCCTTATCATACAGCTCATTACATTCTACATATGCTCTGCGCCAGCAAGGGACATTTTAAAAGAGGGGACCCACTGAAATACCCAATGATTCGATTTAAAGCTTTTCCTTTCATTTCTTTGTTTTGATCTGTTTGGATTTTAGTCAATTTATTTAACTTTGACAGACATTGCAAATGTTGTAGCATTACATTTAACTGGCATGAAGAGGTGTATAAATGTGTTGTGAAAACATTAATTGTGTGAGCAATTAACAAGAATCTAAGTTCTGTTTTTTTTTTAGTTTGTTTGTTTTAATTTGTAATTTCCTGTTAATTTCTGCTGAATGGAACCTTTACCAATGCTTTATATTTAGACAAATACTGTACTTTCCTTCTACAGTTAACAATTTAAGCAATTCAGATCAAATCAAATGCCTATCAGAAAAGTCTGAATGACATAATTTATGTCTTATCATTTATTTCCACTTCTTTTTTTCACTTAACATACTAAAACACTAAATCTGAAGCACTTTAATAGAGCAATGTTAGAAAGTGATATTGAAATTCATTGTAATAATGCTAATTTATTTTTAATTTATTTAGCTAATGTGTTAGCACAATTAAACATCACATTTTTCATGTGTGGTCAGAGAGAGAGGTGATGCTGTTTATGGACAATGCTCAACTGTACAGACACTGTATATATTTTACTATTACATAGTGGTTTACATTTATTGCATGCACCTTTCAGGCCAAAAATCAACATGTTTTATGGTCTTCTATTGTTGGCTATGGAAACAAAAAAAAAATGAGCACTGTTGATTATCATTCAGGATTTAATTATACTTTTTTATAGGAAAATTGGAAAATTAAATGATAAAAATGTGCCCAGTTTATCCTTTAAAGTTGAGGAATCATCTTTGCATACAAGTGGGTGGATCAGCTCAGAGTTTCAGGTCAGACAACTGTTTTAATAATTTCCCTCGCAGCCATTAGCTTACAGTATAGACAACACTGACCTCTCATCCTCTGCTCCATTTACTGTTAAAAGTGTGCATTTACATAATGACACACTGCTTATATTTTGGTTATGGAAGCTTTTACAGGAAACACTGTACTAAAACACGTTAGGTTTTCTTATAAAAAATAATCATTTGGTTGCCCTTTAATCTATACATCAGCATAGTGATAACAGCAACTTCGTAACCAGAGGTTCAGTTTTACCATCAAAAAGAAAAGTTCAAAGTAATCTACACTTTAATGCAAATGTGAATACAGACAGCTAAAGGGAGTTTTGAAATCTCTGCAGTAGAACAAGGTTTGTTCTACCGTATGTGTCATTCTTCTCAGATGAAAACCGAAACAAAAAAAAAAGAGCTCCATCCAAGTGAAAAGAAAACATCTGCTTTTGTCAAGAACAGATGTGTAAGCCTTATTATCAAGCATCTCACTCCCTTGCTCTTTGAGAAGAAACACGTCGAGAATGTAAACATTGTGGAAACTGATTCACTGGACTGAGCAGAAATTCATTATTTTCATTTTTTTTTCTCTCTTTGCTTTCATTTGCTTTTAATGCCGTAATATTGTGTGAAGAGAACAAAGAACACAGCGAAAGCATCTGAATTGTAAATGTTATGTATGATAACATGTAACGCACATGAAATACAACCCCTAACAGATCAATTTTGATAGATGCCAGTAAGCAACAAACGGAGACGTCAGTATGATTTGTAATCTGTCACGGAAAGGATGTAAATCACATTGTTTATGTACATAAATTATAAAAGGAGGAAAACACTTGTCAAGCCCTTGGGATTTTGTAAAAGGGTATATATTTTGTAATTTCAGCATTGTTACAGTATATCAACATAGAGTATATTAGACTTCTTGTATTATGCTGGACTGACCATGTAGACTACTTCTGGGGAAGGGGTATTTATTTATTTATTTATTCATTGATGGTATTTATTTATTTATTTTATTGAAAGAAACTGTATTTTATGTTCATACAGCCCCTGAAAAGAAAAACAGAATGCTGTCATTTATATCAAAGATACATTTTTGGTCGATGTGTCAATGGAGCTTGAGCTTATTTATCTTGTGTTTTCTATGTTGTGATCGATGTACACTACTCTCACAAAGGCCTGTCAAACTGTTTTATCTGTTAAATTAGTGAGTTGCAACATTATCTGTTGTGCAGCTTCTGAGTAGTAGACAAATATTTTCAGGGGCGGAAAAAAAAAACAACAAAAAAAAAAAACACAAAAAAGCGTTCCCGAGCCACCAGAAGAAGAACATTTGCTTGTCTAAGTGACTATTAATTATTTCCACTTTTTTCCACCACCACAATGATTTTCATTGGTCTTGATATTTGCCATGATTAATAAAGCATCAGTTATGATACTAACATATGCATTTACCACATTATCTCATATTTCCTGGAGTTCTTTCCCTTCTGTATTTTAATGGTGGTCCTGTTGTGTTCCGAAGCTGCCACTTAGTAGTCTAAACCTGTCTTCAGTGTGCACATAACCCTCTCACATCTTCAAGGACGTATGTGTGTCAATAGCAACGTAGACTGGTCATCATCAGTGTTTCGTAGTTTTAAAGAAGTGTAAACAGAGTGATTACATCTTATAAAGTGCCAAACTTGACACACATGCAATAGAGAATATCAAACTATAATATCATTTGTGAATCCATTTATGCTGCTTTGTGGAAGAAAACTTAAAGTGTGTGTGAGTGTTTTCTTGAAGAAAATTCTATACAGCCAATGTTTTCCACACTGATCTTCCCCCAGACATGGATATGCAGGTGCTCTGGAGACGTGTTTTTTAGTTGTTATTGGGGTTTTTTTGTTTGTTTGTTGTTGGGTTTTTTTTTCAAATTCAAATTTCAAACGATACAGAACCAAAAGCATGAGGACAATTATGTTTGACCAAGCATAGCAAGCAATGTAATTTGTGCTTGTGTGTGTCTTCATATGTAGACAAGACTGCTAAAAACTAATTATTGTATCAGGGTGAACTGGAAGACAGTTCTGATTCACACAAACCCATCATCCTGATAAACCAGCATGTCTTGTGTTTGAACAGTGGTGCAGAAAAACTTTTTTCATGAGGTTAAAGACTGTATATTATTTGTTTTTACATTTGTTGCGCACTCCACTGTAAATGCAGAGATATAAAGGTGTGGGGGAGGTACTGAAGCGTGTTTATATTCAGTAGCGTGCATGGTGAATGTTTTGAAGAATTGGGACTAATTTGAACATTGTTTCATCTGGCCTCAGTCCTTTGCTTGCATTTACATGGGCTTTTAGTTCATTGTACTTATTTTTGACAAAGTGATTTTATTTATTTTGGGACCCACAAATGAGACATATGTGAACAGCACATGTAGATATTTTCTATTGTTATGTATTTTGTCAACCTGCAGAAGAGAAAATAACACGCACTGGAATTGCAGAGCTCCGTAAAGGGTATCAAAGAACAAAATAAATTTCATATGATTCTCATACATACAGTATGTTAGTTGTTTGCCATCTATGTATATTTCTTGAGTATTGTATAAAAGGGGCACTGATCAATTCTGTTAAGGTCTGCATAATATACTATACATGTACTGGAAAAATCCTTTTCATAAGGGAATTGCACATAGCTGTTGAATTTTACAATAAAATGGTTGCATTTATCAGTGTGTATACTGTAGGTTCATTATTATTATTTATTGTTGGTACTTGCATTAGTAATATTTCAGTGGCATTCTATTTTTTTATTTCTACAGAATGACTACATGTGGCATAACGCACTTAGAAAACTTCAAACTAACTACCAAAGAAAATTGGGAGGGTGTGAGGTGGATGTGTGTGGTAATGAGATGGTCTATGGGTAAAATATGTCCACTTTGACATCTTGTCAGGAGCTCAGACTGTCCAACAGCAGTAATTCCCCTGCAGAGTTTCACTAAAAACATCAGAGTTTATGAGGTAAAACCTGCTAGAGGTGACGGACTATATGGCTATAAATTACAATTAGGCTCCACATTTCATGGCCATTCTTTCAGCTAATGGAGAGAGTGTGGCAGGCAGTCTTAATATTAACAAACTAACCCTTTGTTGCCATGCAACTGTGAATTGGTTTCCATTATTTTATGAACCTACACAGCAGTGAACAGGAATATCAGAGTCAAGCTATTGACTGAGGTTGATGTCATCCTGTCAAGAGTCTACCCCAGTGAATGTGTATGATGAAAACGAGAGGTTGATGCAAATAGAAGATGTCAGAAGTTATATGTTTAGAAGTTATAATATCAGAGCTACAATCATTGTTTAAGCACCACAATGTAGTAATGAATAGAAAACTCACTTACTAAAGGCTAAATAGTGTGCAGATTAATTATGCTGTGAATGGAAAGGTGGCAAATAATAGCTTGGTTTACCCTCCACTACACCCAGAACAGTACGTACCAGTACAGATAAATTAATTTGATCTGGTTATCTAATTAAATCTAATCCAATTAAAACATACAATAGACAATGAACCAAGTAGCAGTCCTGGCATGGACAGAATATTTTAACTTATTGTCAGGCAAAGAATGGTTCTTCACGAGTCATACTCACTTTAATTACATGTTAGAAATTACAACTGTACAATTCGTTCCTCTTGTAGATGCCGTCCAAGCACTTTTCACTCATCTTTATGAGCTGTCAACATTGAAACATCTTTCCTGAAGCTGAAGTAACCAACGTCCCTACAGCCACCACAGGTTTTGAAGGTGCAGATGGTAAATGTTATTTGTGTTAGGATTTTAATATGAAAAAAGTATGTTGCACCTGCAGTGCTGTGTACTTTTAGTGCAAAATTTTGAGGCATGATTGCACACCATGTGTCACAGATTTGTCTGATATAAACAAAGGTCATTTCAGTGCTAACCTGCTTTTGGGAAACAGCTAAGGACATTAGTTTAAGCATGACATAACTCTACCAGAAGCATATTTTCATTTAATAGGTTTTTTTTATTATAGGAATAGCACATCCTGTTCTAGTCTTGTTCAGTGACTCTTTCCTTCCAGAAAAGTGCACTTAAAACAGAGCAGCAGTTGGCTGATGGACCCCTGTACTGGCACGTCTCCCTCCACTGGGCAGGGTGGCAGCTGCAAAGGACAGCCAGTGAATCCCTCTGATTATTACACAACCGTCTGCAATGTTCCACAGCACCGTGCCATCATAGCTAGCCCTTTCATCAGCTGAGGTACAAGCTCTTCAGCGAGTGCAAAGCTGGGAGTGCAGGGAGTCCTGCATGAATAATGCAGTCCACACATGGCTCACTTTTTAGGGCTTCACCTCCATGATCTCATCGCAATGTGAAATGAAATATCCAAAATATTAATATACTGGCTCATATTATAAAACAGTAATATCGTGTACAGATTGTTGAAAATGATCACAAAACTGTAAACTAAAGGAAAGTCAAATATATTCTGAAAACAAATTAAGTGTGAGCAGACGGTGACGCATTTTTAATTTTTGTAAATTAATTAGTCCAGTCACTAAAATGACATTTTAGAGAGGAGAGAAAGGACAACATGTGCCTGTGAATTTCTTAATCTGGGTTATGTTGAAAGTTACCCCTTCTGAAATATTGAACAAAAAGAGGCCACACCTTCCAAACAAATTATCACAGCAGTCAATCAAATAGTTGTTGAGACATTTCACTAAAAAGCTAAAATGTCAACCTGATGGTGGCGCTGGAGGAAAAGTCAGGGGATCATCAAAGTCAGACGGATTCATTATCCGGAAGCCATGAATGTCTGTACAAAATTGCATAGTAATCAATTCAGTCTGGATCAAAGAGATGGACGGCTCGACTGTGAGACAGACACTGCCATCCCAAGAGCCAGGCTGCTAGCATGGCTAAAAACACATCAGTGAGCCACACAGTTACACTGGGTGACACACTCCTTCATTACCATGAAAACAGCCACTATAGTTTATTTTGAATCAATCATCACCGTCATGTGATGTGTATTGATTCAATTCCGCTTGAAATTCATTTGGAGCCCCCCACAGTGGATAACTGTGTGATCAAACATTATACATTGTCACATAAATTCATAACTTGCAGAGGCATATAGTTTGAACCCAGCAACACTGCCATCTTGCTAATTACTCTTTACACATAATTGCAGTTTCGGACAGTACATGTATTTAATGAATCATTCTCTCACACACTATTTCAAACAGATTATACCAAACCTAAGCAAACAAAATCCTATATGAGCACATGCGTGACAAGTAAGGGTAACGTGTCGTTAACCCACAGTAGATATACAGTATGCTCTGTAAGGAGATTGCAGAAGGATTTCAGACATATACTAACAAAACATGGATGAGTAGACTGTTGATTCAAGAGGCATATGGAATATTTAAAGGGGAGTTCAAGGAAAGGGACAAATACAGTAGCTCAGCCAGCTAACTTTCATTTGATGTGATCTCGCTGTACGACTTCTGTAGATCCATTTAATAGTGAATTTTACATACAAAATCTCACTAGGCAGTTATCACCATTGATTCCGTCACACCTATCAATAAACTGTAGCCACCGAGTACTTTGATGATGCCTTTGATAGTGACTTCTTTTTAAAAGAAATGTTTAAAAACTCATAATACTGAAGATATCCTGTTATATCAATATACTACAGACTTCATTAGAGATGACATATAAGGACTTTTGAACTGTTCAATCAATGATGCACGCTGTAAAATGTCAGCCATAAAATAATTTGACCTTTAACATTAATTTTGACTATGCCCCCTGCGCTGGCACTGAAGGTTGGTGGGTGTGACCACCGCCATCTGTGTATGTGATGCCAGGTATTTTCCAACTGGAGTTTTACTGATGTTTCCCGCCTATGTTTGTGACATGTATTTAACTGTGCATGCATGTTTCTGACTGGTTTTCTGCACCCCTCATTAACAGCTCAAATGTAATCTGCTTGGGCTCAGTAAGTGTGAGCAGGGTAACAGAGGGATGGTTGCATAACTTCTTCCTTTAGCCAAGACATTCTGTATAAACAGGGATTAATTACCAGAGCTTACTGTCAAGATACACCAATCCACAATCATCGCAGGCAGATGGTGAATAGGATCATAAATGCACAGATACTACCGAGTATGTACATGCATGCGCACACACACACACACACACGCACACGCACGCAGTCATGTTTCCATCACTTCAGAAGGCATTACACTGACTTACATTCACTTCCTGGAGAGTTATCCTAACCTTAACCATAACCACCACATGCCTAACCCGAACCCTTACCTTAACCATAATATAACCCTAAACTTACCTTAACTTTAAACAAGTCTTAACCCTAAAATTAATGATTTATGGTAAGGGGACTTGCTTTTTGTAAGGGAGGTGAGTCCCCACAAGATGACTGGACCACAAAGACACACTCACACACACAAACATCCATTTTTGTAATTTCTGACACTACTAAAAGGGATAAAACTTTAATTTTATTTGTTTACTTCTGAAGTCCCATATGTGGAAGTTTCTCAGTGGATAAATTGAATTTATCCAATGAGAAACCACTGTAAAATCATTAAAGTCCCGCATCTCATAATGATGTTTAATATCCCCAACTTCAAAAGGCCAAAGAGAACAAGCGTAAGTAAAGACAAAAAAAGAGGAGATTTGATTTTTTTTTTTTTTTACTTCAGTAATTAGCAGAAAGACTAATGCCTGTAGAAACCTCTGACATTCTTGTTTTTATATTACCACCCAGCTCTACTCTTTACAGCTGCAACTGTCTGCAGTCTGGTCCAAAATAGCACAGGATTTTTTACAGTGATTAATGATTACTGATCCAAACGATAACTATTTTCATTATGTTCCTCTTCTATAAAAAAGATAAATACTGTTTTTTATTTATTTATTGTTGTTAGGTCATGACCACAACCATATTTCCAGTAAATTATGCTCCATATGCAGTTATTTGGGTCAATGAAAATATGTTTTGTGGGACACATATTGCTGAATAGATTATGTTTTTCCCTTGGCATATCAGACAGTATGTTCATACTGCAAATATATCATTTGCAAAATATTAAATGGTATTTTTTTCATTTGGTTACTCATACAGCATACTGTGTAGAGCAAACAACATATGATTCAGGTAAAGTCAAAGCCTCATGCCCTCTAATTTTTGAAAAAAAAGTAGAGATGATGAGGCATTTGTTGTTAGTATGCTGTGAAAATGTAAGCAATCAACCAGTTAAAATGAATGTGAACATATTGTTAGTGAAGCGCTGAAGTTAGGCAGCATTAGCATTGTCAACCTGATATATTATAATGATGTAATTAGCATTAATTTAACATATTTGAGCTTTTGCAGCTACTGATTAAGGGAAGACTGGGTCATGGTTAAATAAAAATGTTGCACAAGTAAAGCTGCTGCATCTGCTTACATGTCCGTTCACCATTTCCCTCTTAATACTGTCATGTTGTAATGTACGTGCACCTTTCTGCACATTTTTGTTTCATTGCTTATCATTTTTAACATAGTAACCAGTAGGTTGGACCTTGTCATCTGTAATTTGCCTAATCTCCATTTCTTCTACATATTTTTTCCATATTATTTTATACTAAGAACCTTTGGAATATGATTATCACACGACTTCCGACACTGAACATAAATCATTACTGACTACCACTGAACATAAATCACTAATGCAGAATAGTTAAATATGTACATACAGTAATCAGTAGGAGACACGGTTACATGATCATACACATTGAGAAACATTGCAGAAAAACCCCAAGGTTTCTGAGGAGACATTGTGAAGCTTTGATTTGAGTGTTATCCACAGTGATTTTACCAGTTATTAAATTACTGCAATCCAAATTTTGTGAAATGGGAGGAGAAAGGAGCCTGTGGAGCTGTGAGCAAGAGGGAACCACTTGGGCTGACTGTGATAGGCTGGGAAACCTGACAGTCAAATATATAGCCTTAAATACCATCTTGTTGTTCTAAGTTCAAAGAGAATGCTTGTGGTGTTTTCAGGTTTGCAAAGCCCTTTATTTTTAGCTGCTAATTGAACCTCTGGTGACTCAGAGTAAAGAAAAACAATTCGCATTGAAAGCACTTGTACCTTTACAATGCCACTGAAATTACCTGGAGAGTGCAGCAGCTGATGTTGTTTGCTAAAAGTGCATTACAAATGTAATGCATTTGAGCATAAGAACTGGCACCATGATTTTCTTTTTCACCATTTGCTGAGCACAAATCTGACCCACATAGAGTCTTATATCCTCTTCTCTTTTATATGTTAAGAGCTAAGATTTCACACAGTATGACAGCCTTGCACAATGACAATGACTTTGTAGACAAGGTACATTTAACAGGAAGTTAAAGCACCATAAAGCACAGGTTTTATGGGCAACTTAAGCTCAATGACCCTTGATGTTTAAAGCTGCACACTGTAGGCATCCCGCAGCCCTTCAGTTAAGTTACCCTGTGCGTTTCATCTGACCTTCCTGAAGCTTTGGAAATGTTTTGAAGTTTAGGTTTGATTAATAGATTTATATTATTTTAGATACCAGGAAAAAAAAATACACAAAAAAGATCTATATAAAGTGCTATTGTGAAGGCTGGAGATACACTGTATAATATCAAATGTTCATGTATGTACTGTGGCTGATGAGACATTATAGAGGACCTATTATGCTCATTTCCAGATCTAAATTTCCACTAGAGTAGCTTTGTATGATTCACAATTGAAAACATTCCTTATTTATTTTATACTGACCCTTTATGCAACCCCTCAGTAACGTCTCTGTCTCTTAGCAGTTGACACTTGACAGAAATCCATTCACCATCCCGTTAGCATCAGAATCTCATTATTTTCCGAGTACATTTTACATACCAGGAATTTACACTCTGCATCCTATCCTTACCCATCCTATTATATTGTTATACTATATACCCATCCTAACTATTTAGGAGCAGTGGGCAGCCACAGTCTGACACCCGATAGTTGAAGGAGGTGCACTGCACTTCATGCTTCAAGGAGAAAGGCTGGTCTGTTGTGCTGGCTCTCTGTATATACACTTATCTCTTGCACACAAATTAACCAAAACATGGGAACTAATTGTACTATCTTGTGTGCACGAATTAATCAAAACGTGGGAACAAATTGTATCTTGTGTGCACACAATGGCATTTTGAGCACTCGATGTAGTGCAACGTGGCCTCCATATTTTTTTTTTTCTCTCCATGTCCCTCCAGTGCTCGGTAGATTTTAATTAACTGAACATACACGTTTTTTTTGCTTGTTTTTTATTCACCACATCAAATATCAAATATTAGTGATGTTTCCAGTATTAGACTATTATACAATATTTCTCAATAAAAAAAACAGACCTGTAGAAAGACAAGTCATAGCTTCTCTCTAGTCTAAAATGGCATCAGCCAGTATCTTACTTTAAAGCAGAACATTTACACATTAGATGCTGGTGAAAAACACACAACAGCTGAAATGCAATACAATGCCATATACAGTAGGTCACCTAAGGCCAAGAGGATAAATCTGGATCGATATACCACTTGCACACCACGTCAAGAGGAAGAGGCCCTTTGTTCTACCAATTTGTAATGGCTAATCTTTTTTGTGTTGGTGTGCTGGGGAGCCAGCATCAGGTTTGTGAGGCACACAGGGCTACCAGAGTAGTGCAAAACTCTGAATCTGTTGTTGGGCTGAGCTTAGACACCCCACAGGCAGTGGCAGAGGTGAGAACAAGGACTGTACTGCATCCTGAGCTGAAATATATCCTTCACCCTCTAAAGTTATCACCTTCTTCTGAGCCCTCCAAGGTGCAACTTGCAGCTTAAATCACACTTTTGCCAGCAGTCACAAGACAGCACTATGTCTCTTCCCAAACAACCCTCACCTTATCCAAACTGGAACACAAGCAATGTACAGTATAAACAAACTACTTTGCAATACATATTTTCTTAAGCACACAGTACAGCAGTATTTTGGAATGGTACTAGTGCTCTTCTCCAAACTTTTTTTAGAAAGTAAGATCAAAAAGTTTTCCATCCTTCTCCTCCTTCTATCTTTTTCTGTTTTTATTCTACTCTTTGTTGCTGTATTCTGTTGCTATTTGCTGATACAGGTGAGCAAGTTTCCCCTCGAGGATTATTAAAGATTCATCATATCTGAGGTATGAGGTGGAGGTGAAGTTGTTGAGTTGTTGCTGGGGCTGAAGTCTTCAACATTTCCTATATAAAACAAGTTATTTTAAGGTCTCAGTTCTTTCAAGGAAGCCTCAGGTGTTGCACACAGGAGAACACTGGGGAGCAGGAGGCTGGGAAACATGCACATTTGATTTCAGATTATAACATATATTATAGATGAATGGTTGGCTGGTTTTGACCAACTTCAAATGGGATTTCATGGTATTCATCCATGTTTATTTATATCACGGCAATAGCGGCAGCTCAGTGGCAGGTGCAGTATGGCTCAGTAGTAGGGCTGACCGATTTTTTGACCAAATTATGACTCCTGTCTGTTGGAAGCAAAGGTGGAAATAGTTTGACATTGTGTGAAGGAAAAAAAACATTAGGATTCATCGTTCAGCCCTACAAATTAGAGTTTTTTCTCCATATGAGCTAGAATTTAGGTTGCCACGAGAAGGACCTATGTTGAAGGGCATCACCAGTTGAGTTAATCAACAGTTTGAAACTTTGAAATCTAAGAATAAGAAGAAGAAGAAGAAGGAGAAGAAGGAGAAGAAGAAGAAGGAGAAGAAGGAGAAGAAGAAGGAGAAGAAGAAGAAGAAGCTTTTTGTTAAAAAAAGGCGACTCAGAACGACTAGCAGGGGTGAGAAGCAGGAGTCATTAAGAGAGAGACATAAAAATACATTGGGCATTAAAGAAGTTATGAAGTGGCATTATGACCCACAACAGTCCTGTCAGAAGTCACTTATGCTATCACTCTCACAAGATTATTAGCCATACTGGGAAACTAAAAGTTATTCACCTTCCTTTGTTGTGAATAATTCCACTTTCCTACTACCCCTCAGAGTCCCATGGACCACATGCATCTACTCTCTTCCTTATTAGCATGCTCGCCCTGCAGGGAGAAAATGCTGCAGGTGTAGAGATGTTTAAATCTCTCACACTGACTGACTTCTTCACTGTGACTAAATCTGTGAAATTAGAACACTCTGTTGCTTTGGGTAACTCCCCAGATAAGGCATTCCTTATTTAGAAACTACTTTGCATTCCCTATAAAAAAATATTAGTTTTAAAGCCATGATAAAAGATTTAAGAATTTTGCTTGTGATTTCAAATTATCTACACTTTACACAGTTGCCCTCAGTCTACTCTCATCTACACTCTCTGGTCTTCCAGGTATCCTCACATTTTGATTTTCTGTGATGCAGCATCATGTTTTTGTGTCCTTACTAAATATGTGTCATTGATATTTATGAGTAATGAAAAAAGACTGAGGGGAGCATGAGGGCCAGGCCCCTCACATCATTGTTTGCGCAGCATTGAGTGACTATCAGACATAATCAAAGCCTGATAAGTCAAGCCAATACCATTACCAGGCCTGTTTCACAGTTTGGTTTCAAGATGAACTGTGGCAATGAGCTTTGACAGGATTGATGGAGCGTGCAGACAGGAGTGACACGATGTTATACACATTTCCTCCCCGCAACACAACCACATCACCTTGTACTAGGTTATAAATTGTTGGAGAGAGTCAAACGTGCTGTGACAGTGAGACGTTTGAGAGCTGTTTATATATCCTACAACACACACACACACACACACACACACACACACACACACACAAATATAAAAAACAAACAGAAATGGTGATGAGGATGTTCTTCACAGACACAATAAAAAATATGGAACCCTAACCTTATTAAAATTAGTCCTCTAGGACTGTGTGGATTTACAGCCAATTTACAGAAAATGTGATGCTTGGATGGTTTATCTGTGAATGCTGTGAATTTGCTAAATGAAAAACTTACACCCATTTTAACATCTAAATCACTAAATAGGGTATAAATAGTCTCTCCACAGCTTAATGTAATGCTGTTGATTTGTTTTCTCTCATTTCAGTACATGGGACAACTATAAGCAAGTACTCTGTGCCAGGAGTAGGACTGACCAAGGTTAACCTTCTCTCATGCTTTCCTTTTCAGCCCAGTATCCCTAAAAATTAAGACCACATCTGGTGCTAACGTTCAGTACCAATACAGGATCATCATGCATTTGCATTAACCAAGTGTTTTAGATGCCTACCCCTAGCCATACCTTAACTATAGTTTATTAGCCATAACCATAATCTTTCCCTAACTTAAACCACACTGTTACCATGCAGAGATACAGAATAGTTGCAGAGTGTTGCAATGTGAATACACAGCACCACAAATCTGCAGCCAGAGGCATATTGTGTGTTATTTTTTTTTACAGTTTATTATAGTACAATAATGATAGAAATAAAAAACAAAAATGTTTGTGAAGCAGTTTAGGCATATACGATCGCATCATTCTGATGCTATCTCATTTCCTAGATGAACACATCATATTGTAATTGATTTGACAGCAGCGTTTGTGCTGTAATGCATTTCAAGAACAAAACATTAAAACGCCACTTTTTCTGAAAAATGACGCACAGGATCGATGAGCCTTGTTAATCCGATGTTTCCCGCAGGCAGAATACAAAGTTATAACCCACCAGTCTGATGTGTGTAAAGGTGTGTTTGATTTTTTTTTTATAGCAGCCTGGGGTTTTTCGCATGTGATTCAGGAAACAGGGAAACAGAGTGAAGGGCCTTGCATAATGTCACTTCTCAAATCTTAGACTGTAAATATATTAATTTATATGTCGTTACATGGCAGCAGGGATTTAATGAACTGAAGGACAAGGTTTTCATTCAGAATAAATCAGCTATGGACAGCAGATAATTTAAAAATCACTCATCATTTATAGATGAATGCAGACTGCTTTACCAACGTTTCTGCTTTAACCACATTAAACATCTTTTTTTTTTTATGCAGATTTAAATTCATCTACCAGTTGAGGAGTATTTAATTAAATTATTTACACTTTAAGCCACACATTTACTTTTACACTACATTCACTGCAAGCAAACACACACACACACAAACACATTCTACGGCTTATCTCACCTTCGGCAGCTGCCTTTTCTAATCCATCAGCTGAGTAGATGGGCTGATCTATCAGGTCTAGGCTTGGTTCAGAGGATGGTCATACAAAGGGTTTGTTTGAACTTATAAAATGTAAACCACTGAGCACTGTCGTGACTGTGTTGTAGTCTTGCTTTCAACAATTTCATAAAACAGCACCGGCTAAGCATAGCCTCAAAACTCTGTCAATATAGAGAACGTACTAAGACAGATGCATCAGTTGCTTACATGGTGAGCCATCCTCAGAGTGTGAAATGGAGGTTGAATTTGATTTTGTCCTTTTTTGTGTATACTATAGAGAGATATGTACACAATATTTTCTGTATATGTATGCTTTTCAACAAAGCTTACCATCAAGTAGCTAAAACTCTATTTATAAACACAAGCTAACCCTTTCAGTGAGACACATTATTTTGTTGATGTGCAATGTATGTATCTGCATATTTCCACTTGAGAGGTGTTGCTGTGTATGTACATCCACAACTATACTCTGACAGCACACTTCTCCACCACACTGCCCTTGACATTACCTCCCTCCACGTGACCGTCCCTGCCTGGGCTCCCTGAGGCGATGTCGCTCCAGCTTCAGACCTGTCTAGTCGAGAAAACTGGATTTCTCTCTACCCAAAGGGCTGAAGGCCCATGGTCGCGTGCCTTAGACATCGCCTCCACTGGCTGTCCAGTCCCCCCAGGTCCCAGTGACTCAACCAAGCACATAGCTGAGGGGGAAAACAGACAAGACACAGGCTTTAACATACTGCAAAAGTACATTGCCTATATGCTTTGACATACAGAAAATGTTTGAATATATAAAGGCTTTTTACAATAATGTATACATAAAGAATACATTCACTCCAAATCATTACATTGTTTAATAGGTGGAAACATTAGATTGGATGTCAAGACACTGGGAGAATGTATCACCAGTGACAAAAATATTACAACTATATGTTATCTCTGTGTTCACTTTCATCCATCCATCCATAATCAATTGCTTGTCTGAATATGGGTCAAGTAAGTGACAAATAGGTAAGATGCCCACCCCAGACACCTCCTCCAGGGACCCCTGGAGGTTCTTGAGTTGTTCCCAAGTCAGGTGACAAATAATCCCTCCAGCATGTTGTGGGTCTGCCCCAGTTGCATGTCCCCAGACTACCTCCACAGGGGTCAGGAGGCATCCTGATCAGATGCCTGAATCACCTCAGCTGCCTCCTTTCAATACAATCACTACGAGCTCCTTAAATATGCAGTCTTGTATCATTGATTTCAGTCTTTTGATAAGTAGTAATGAGCCGCTCCATTGTTCCATGGACAGGACAGACTTTGCAATGCTCCCCCTCACTCAAAGGTTTTACAACTGGTCAAGCTTCTTTTCAAGCACCGTGATGTCTAAACAGTGTGGTTCCCCCTTTCCAAAAAAGGGGGAACATACCTCCTAGTCCCTTTTTAATTTAAAACAATATCAACTTAGTCTGTTAGTGCATTAGAACTGTCCCATTAGAGCCTTTTAGCATCTCTTTGAGAGGGCTTTTCCAATAAGTGTGCATCAACTGGGTTCAGGAATTCCTTAAGTGTTTGCGAGAATCTCTTTGAGGCCAACCTTGTCCACCAGACAACAGGTACTGTACTAAGTGAGCATGCTTACAGAAAGAATACTATAAATTGTTTTTATTTATCAATTAACTTCATACAAAGTATAGTAAAGAGAAAAAACCTAAATCACCACGCTTTTCCTTTAAAATAGCGCTAATTCTCCTAAGGTTGTTAGAAGCATCTTGGAGAACTTGCCACAGTTCTTCTGTGGATTTAGGCTGTCTCAGTTGTTTTTGTCTCTTTGTGTAATCCCTGACTGACTCGATGATGTTGAGATCAGGGCTCTGTGGGGGGCCATATCATCTGATGCAGGACTCCTTCTTCTTGTTGATAAAAATTGTTATTTTTGATGCTGGTTGTATGTTTGCGGTTATTGTCATGCTGCAGAATAAATTTGTGACAGATCAGAGGCCTCCCTGATGGTACTGCATTATGGATAATAATCTAAACATCGAAAGTGCCTAAAACATTTGCACAGCACTGTATAATAATGATAGATGACACATGATATGATACAACTACAAAGTTATATCATTCTTGGCAAGAAATATACTGGTACCTGACAGACTTATGAAGTATCTTATGGAAGCACAGAAATCCAATAACAAGAGACCACCCAGGTTCAGATCAGACAGGCCCTTCCTCCCTAATTACCCTCTCCAAGTGTCCCTGTCTCTACCCACATGAGCAGTTAAGTCCTCCAGCAGCGTCACATCCTCTTTGGAACCCCATCCAGGGACACCAAAGGGGCAAAATACCTAAAATTGCTGTTAAGCACATAGGTACAGTGCTCAGACAGGGCCTCATAACCACTCCGACAGCACCCCTCCCCCTAGACAACACAGGAAAAGATGAGTGCAGCCCCTTTGCCTCTCCAAAGGTAAAAGGATTGGGCACTACAGACTGTTCTATACACACACTTGCTGGCAATCATGCACATATGGATATATGATCAATTCATCCAGTACATTAGCTTAGACAAACATGCATACGCAAACGCATGACAATTCATTGATTTCCTAATGGGCATAACATAATGAATGATCACCCTTTCAGCTTTTCTATTATAGTAGGGACATCTACATTCTACAGTTATAATTTAGATCAAATACGCATGCCTGCACACTCCATATACCATAAATAAAACTCACACACATACACAAGCACTGATGCATGCCTAGAAGTATTATTATCAATGTGATGTTCAAATGTAGACTAGCATCTTCCAGGAATTTCCTGTCCTGCAATTTGGCCTGGCAGGGAGGGAAATGAGGGGGACGGCATCTGGAACACGGGCTGCTTATATAACGGCTAGATAGTCTATTTCCTACCAGGCCTGCTATGTTGTGTAAGTATGAGTATTTGTTGTGTGTATCTGTGTGCATGTGTTTAATTCTGAACTATTGTCTAACCTGGAACAAGTGTGTCTTCAGTTTTAATTCATTACATTCAGCAGAGCCTTGCCACCCAACAGCAGGAAGGTTTGCATGTTCTCCCAATGTATGCATTGGTTTTTCCCCATAGACACGTAGGCTCGGTGAATTGTAAGCTCTAAAGTAACAGTAATTGTGAATGTGGTTCACATTCAAGTGAATGTGGTTCTATAGCTGTTAATCCTGTGATAGACTAGCAACCTATCTAAGATGTATGCCACCTCTCGCACAGTACATGCTGGAATAGGCTCCAGCAACCTCACAACCCTGGAACAGGATAAGCACTTTAGAAAGTGTATGGATATATGTTTTCATTGGCGTCATGTTAAGGTATGTGTCAGCTATGGTTAAGATTAGCATGAGCCTTAAGGGATAAATATGAATTAAAGCAATGCCCCCTTCAGTGACCTAACTCTGTGTGTGTTTGTGTGCATATGCGCATATGTATCATGGATTTTTTTTCTCTGTCTGGACCTTTAGCAAATTTAGCAAAAAGCAAAATATGAATGATGAGACAACACCACCACCAAGGTCAACAAGTCACTGGTGATCTATCCCTCATTCAAATCTTGAAGCCGCTGTCACAGTCATGAGTGAAAAATGTTGTCAGCTGTCCGATATAATCATTTATAAATATAAATGTCACAGCAGATGTTGGGATGAGCACAGTCATTGAATTCAAATGACTGTCTGTGTCAAGTCAGAGGATAAATCATGGGCATTGACAAAAGGTCAGGGGTTTAAGGAGGTTTTTATTTAATTATTTACTCTCAACCTAAAAATAAATTGACAGAATCCTCGGGCATAAGATGGCCTTTAGGAGTATGCTCAGGAATGCAGCATTGATTGATGAGATTACTTTAGATGCTAATGTGAGTTTAATCAGATTTGTTTTGATTCATTTCTTGATTTTTTTTTCTCCGGTTATTCTGTATGCTTGACACTCGCAGTGTCAAAAAGCTTGATCTTCTCTTCAATGTTTAGAAGACCTAAGTGAAAAAATATATAGTGTGTACAGATCAAAAACTGTGAATTATTGTGCTATTTGGAGGTAAGCTGCTTTGTACCTGATGAACCTTTTAAAATAAGTCTGTTGAGAACAAAACAAGCTTTACATAACTCTAAAAAACAATTGGTATGACTTGGTGTAATTGAATTACATTAATGTCCTACAGTTTGCCCATGTGCATTTTGTTTTTTGTGTGAAATAGGGTGTGTAAACTGAAAAACCCATGGAAGCATGCAAAAAGGATTAGGGTTGTTGAATTTGAACTTTTTCAAACAGATGTTTACCCCCACCTGGTATGGACCAACAAGTACAGGTGTTTTATGTTTCATAACTGCTTTTATATTAACTTTGTAGGTCAGGTCAGATAAACACTGTGTTTAATCGAGAAATCCATTTCTACCAAACATATTCTTCAGCAATATATCAAACAATTCTGAGCGATAATATGAGTGAAAATATAGCCTCAAAGCAAGCATGAAAATTAGAGAGTAAAAGAGAAGACAACTAAACCAAAAAAAGTTTGATGAAAATTGAATGAGCCAGCTGTTAAAGCATGTTTTGTCATGCACGACCAACAAGCATTAAACTTCAGCTCATATTTGCATTGCTTGAAACAACTAAAATGAATATTCTAGCCAACATTATATAACAGAGAATAACACAATTCTGCTGAAAGTCACAGAAAGTTGACAGAGCATGCTTGCTTTTCCACCAACTCTATTTACATTCATCTAGGTCCACATCCATACCTGGAAGCTGCCAGTAGAGCCGTACTTCGCTACTGTGAACAGATGAGCTGGACTAGTTAGAGGTTTAGTGTCTGACTCCATGGGAAACTGTAGAGGGAGGGCCGATCCATAATTTTGCACTGTCAAATTTAACATTAATAAGCTCAATTCTCTGACTCCAAACAAAACACTGACTTAACAAAACAACTTGTTATCACTATCACTAGCTACTACTAGCTGATTACATAACCAAATGCTTAAATGTTAAGCAGCAATTAAGAGTGGTTACAAAGGAAGTAATTTCCATCCTGTTAGGAAGAAACATGAAATTTGTTTTGGGTTTTTTGTTTGTCTACCTGTTTTTTTGTGGCTGTCGTTTTCCTTGTGGGAAAATAGTCGTGTAAAAGAACGTAGTTGATCCGTGAACCATATGGATCGCCCCCCTATGGTTCAGCACACATGTGAGCTGCGGATTAATTGCAAAATTTAATGTCTAATTGGATACAAAGTAAACAAACTGCTGTAGCTACAAGTCATGGACAGACAGTGTGTTGCTAACAAGGATTTTGAAGACCAACAACCAAATCAGCATCTAACGGGTCCGAAGACATTTGCAGGTATGTTTACTTGCTGTTTTTTGTGCCTCCGCCGAGTGGCCAATTAGCTATCTAGCTGCTAACTGACATTAGCAGTGCACTTTTCCCCGGGGAATGTTTGCTGAGTGGCTCGTTCAACAAGCTAAGCTGCAGGACAAGACGTGTGTTCATGTTTGTCAGTTATTATCAAGTTTTGATGATGTGACACATGCAATTTTTTTCAGTCACCATGTTGAAAAGAAGAAGGTATCATACCTCAGATTTCCCTTTAACAATTGAGTAATGCATATTTTATATATTTTAAGATTTTTATTTAAACATCGGACATCTTGAATGTTGTTTTTATCTCAGACCATTAGTTCCTTGCTTCAGGTGTTTTACAGAATAAAAAGCAAAGTTATATTTGTCTCCCTTCTTTTTGCTGACCTGAAAAATGATCTGAGACTCAAAACAATGATATGATCCTAATTGTGAATTTTGTGATCCGTTTCACACCTAGGGAAAAAAACTTAAGACTGAAGGTTAGCACTATAGCTTTACTTCCATACAGTTATTTCCCATTCACTCCTAGCAGCTGCCAAGTGCAACCATAAGTCTTCACTGTTTGACTTCTACAGTTGCAGGTTAAATCCATTGCTCAAGGGCACATTTTCTGTAACTAAGTGAGGGGAGAACATCTTTAACTCCCCCTCCCCCAAGGTTTTCTAAGACAGAACAGGTATTTAAATGACCTAATGACCCGCCAGTCACATGACTAGCCACTGTTTTGCTAGACATTAGCCCCCAATTAAACTCTGAATCTGCAGTCCACCTGCTTGCTGTGGATGGGGCTCAGCTGTGTTCAGTGAATGGCAGAGAGCAGACACATCAGCCAGACTGAAACAGGTAACTGACTGCAGAGTATTTACCGCATGTGAAAACAGCATTATTTCACTGTTTTGGACGATCATGTGTTTGAAAAAAATAACAAAGAAAAAAATAATAATTCAACAGCATGGTTGGTCAGTGACATTTCATGACTACACATTATCTACACTGAGGGAAGATGTAATAAGTGTAACATTAATAGTGCAAAGGCAGCAACATGTAGAAAGTATTTGTTGCCAGATGTATTATTTGATACAATTCTATCTGCAATAGTCACCTTTTCAAGAAAAAAATTCAAGAGTCTGCAAAAGCAACACCAGTTAAATCTTTTCCCATAAGGTAGGCCTATATGTCACAATTATCTTCTGTTCACTATTTCACTGTTATATTGAACAATGACTTGATAATTTGACTGCATGTCTTCACAAATGAACATTGCAGTCATATCGTGTGTTCATTACACCTGATGTCAAACAGCACCATTTCAGACTTAAGTTTGGTGTCACTGTGGAGTCAAGGACTTGTGTTGCTGCATTGTTTCTTATAACTAAGCTTCCTGCCTACCCCACAGAAAAGGGAAATGATGCAAATCTTATTGAAATGTTACACTACTTTCCCTTTTATCTCTTTGTCTCTCCCTTTTCTCCAATGAGACTTTGTGATAATGGTGGGTTTTGGCCCCTCCGGTGCACGCTGACAGACATCACCTTTTAATATTCCCTGCATTGTATTCTTCTTTTCTCGCATCTACTTAACCCCTCTTGGGGAGTTTTAAGGGAGATAGATTTTCTTTTTTCTATACGTATGTGTTTCACTGGCCTGTTCCCCTTTCCAAAGCGATCCTTTGGCCTACTACTAAAACAAGCGCTGTCCAGATAATCCTGCTAACTACCTCGGTTTTACCTATACATTTTGGGAAATTTTTACCATTGAATTCCTTTTCAGCTGAACGGATTTTATGCACATGGTGAACAAACTGGATTACCTAACAATAACTTATTCCGTACAAAAAAACTACCAACATCTTAGAAAAATCTTATAAACACTATAGAAGGACGACCTCTCCTGTCCGGAGATCTTTATCAAAGGCTTTCACCACCTTCTCAATGGAACGACTCTTTCAAGGGAACAGTTACAGCTGGAAAACTGTACATTATAATGATAAAATAATAAAAGAAAATTAATTTATCTTAGGAAAATGTTTTATTCTCATGAAATGAAGAGAAACCACTTCACTGGTTCTCTGTCACAAGATAAATTGTTAGTCAGTGCTGTAATTATTCCATGTATAAGCACTACTGGTTCTTTATATATGCAATATGGCATACTAAATATTTAGTTTTGTTGGTCAGCTTAGTTGTTTTTTGTTTGTTTTGTTTTTGATAGCTTGATTCATCTCTGATGTCGAGGAGGAAGACAGTGAAGTGGGGAGATGAAGGCGGTGGACTGTTTTGTGAACTTTCTCAAACAAGAATTCTGCTGACTCTTCCAATGCAGGGAGTGTGATTGATGCTTTTTTAAAAAGCCAGTGATTAAACACTCTTGCGTCAATTTATCCTCACAACACCAGTCTTTGTGTGTCACTCATTCTTTAACTCCACAAACTCTTTCTACATATACATTTACTAACACTATAATGAAAGGAAATTGCTGGAAAAATGTTCCTTCTCATCTGTGGAGAAAAATCATCATTACTGGTGGCTCCATTAGTCTGTTTATACATTAAATGTGTCCCTCCCATCCCTACACTGAATATTAATATGGCTGGCTGTAATTGATTGCTTTGTTGTCACTGTGAGCCATAGAAGTAGGTGTTTATCCTCTTGCCAGCCGTCTCAGAAATATAAACAAGTTATGTACTACCACCAATATTTTAAAAGAAAACTCCACTTGTAAAAGGCTGTCAAATTGTCTTCTGATCTTTACTTGAAACATAAATAACAACAATTTATTTTATCCAAGGTGTTCTCAACTATTCTGATACTGTGTATAATTAAAATACCTAACTCACAGTTGAAATATGGCTAAAAATGGCACCATATATTGCTACTAACCTCTTAAATCTAATTTATTTTCTTGTCACATGCTTGTTGCATGTTTTTTTTAGTTGGGTTCTATTTCGTCCAACTCTCTGTGGATTCCGACAAAATGCAAGTAATCACAAACAGCAGCAATATAGCAGTCCCTGCCCTCTCAATATACAGCCTCTCACTGATTCCCCTAGGAAGTCACCAACCTTGTATTATCATGCTTTCATGCCTTTGGCGGCAGCTAGGGCTGGAGATGCGAAGGTGCATTTGCTTCCAGCATTCACAGCCACCCCTCTGGGAAAAACATTCAGCACATCCAGAAGGCAAGCAATGACTCATATCTCAATACCAATACACCTCTTAGATTCCTGTTGCTTCCTTGGCTCTCAAACCACCTTTGCTACAGCACCTGGTGGGTAGCTGAGTGAATCATATTACTGCCTGTATTATTGCTGGAGGCAATGGCATTTGGAAGAGACATGAGAATTAGCCCAAGTCAACAGCTGTCTTAAAGTTGCCCTTAAGTTGTCCTGTTCCCGTCACGTCTGGGAAAACTGAATTATCCTTTATCTTACACCCCACATCTGACCTACGTGTGGGTCATCACAAAGCCAAGCATTGTTCAGATTGGGAGAAACTTATTTCAAATTCTTGTGTACATCAAAACATATTCAAAGAAAATATTTCATGAGTTATAGTGAAATGTGTTTGGATATTTTACTCAATATATGTATGATTATGCTTCAGAGAATCATTGGAACCAGCAGATAAATCTATGCACTGTATGTCTAAGACTCATGGAACTGTAGTTTCTGATGCTGATGCTGATGTTTCTGTGCTAAAACATGGAAAAAGTTTAAAAATCCATACTAAACCACATTACTGAAAAGAGATACAGTAATGCCACAGAAGCTAGAAGTACAATTATTCTGGTCTCTTTAGCACTCTTTAGTCTAACCTTCTATCGCATTGAAAATAAATGCATCATACTGACCCTAAATGTCACATACAGTCCTTAAACAGCTCTCACATACACAGGAAAAACTACAACCTAGTGAAAATTTATGTGAAAAATTAAGCCATTTCAAGAAATGATTCTCTGCAATTCTTGTAAGATGTTGCTATGTTCAATAACATTGCAAACTAAAGTTGACAAATGGTACAGAAGTTCAGATAGATGCACTCAAGAATGACTGCAATAACCAATTCGGCTTGATTTTAAATATGTGATACATAACACAATCCAAAAATGACATTGTCTCGTAAGTGGTAATATTGACCTTTATTGGAACTTTGAGTGTTATGCCAAAAGATTTAAAGTTATACAGAATGAGAGATATGAAAGAGGAGAAACAAGACATCAGAGAAGAGAGTCCCTGAACCTTGTTAACATATACACACACACACACTCATTCAAACACCACCTGTCTTGGCCTAAAGCTAGAGCCAACTAGCACAGGGATACTGCTTGTTCAGTGAAGCTGTCAGAGCCTTTACTCCGCCCTACAGATGTGAGGGTGTGCGTGTGCTTGCAAGTGTGTGTCTAGGTGTTTGGGTGAGAGAGCTACAGGGGGCCGCTGTGCAGGAACACGGATGCTGTAAGTTCAATCCTTCCACAGAGATCAAAGTCAGGCTCCTGGCACTAATGATCTGATGTGAGCAGCTGGCTGGTTGCCACTGCTGCCACTGACCTGGCTAAAAGTTTTCACTTGGACTAAGATAGATGGCCTTATTTGGCCATTCTATGGTAGGAGGCAGGCATGTTAGCAAACAGGACATCAATGGAGTAACAGTGCAGCAAGCTGTGGTCTCTCAGTACTACAAGGAACTGAGCCCCACTGCCAGTGTAAAAACACTACCATTGGCAAGAAAAATTGTTTAAGTAAGAGCAACAATATGTAATTTATGTTTTGCATGCATTCTGCAGCCTATTCTTGTAGATATTTGTATATTTTATTCTTTCTTATCAGGCCTTCTTATGGTGGAGCATGCTTGTCCAAACATTTTATCAAACAGTAATATAAATTCTTCTGTGGGAATCGACAGTATGATTTCATTCAGAATGGGGAACACATGCTTGTCATATCATGCAGAGCCATTTCAGTGTATGGGCTTTATTTCATTTCCCATGTCGTTTTTAAGGCCACGCACCTCATAACCAGAGATGTATGTATCCCATAACAGTTTCATTTTGTGAATACAAAATACTTTCTTGATGGTATCACCAGGTCTCTCTCCAGTGATCATCACTGTATAAATATGAAGGGACACCTGCAACCACCAGCAAGATAAATGGATCTCTCCCCACCCCACTATCTATACTATCTATATCCAGACTTGACTCAAAAGACCAGTTTTTCCTCCCTTCCTCCTGTTCCTTTGTCCTGACACACAAACACAGAGAGACATCCTGTTCTGGTCATAAGAGAAGTGCTTGATATTACTCAATTTTGTATTTTCTGTGGCAGCGGGATATTCGCTGGATACCCGCTTTCTTATTATGAGACAAGCTTTTGTGAGTATTACAAAGAGACCTGTGCCTACTAGAGAGCCTGATCTTTCCCAATGGGGTTTGTCTGAGTTGACAGAAGGTTTCGATTTTTGAAGATACACTGCAGTCGATTCTACAAACATACCAGCTGGCATTGCAGGAGGACTGCCACTTCCACAAGAGCTAGCATGTAGATACAAGTGGTTCATTGGGTGGCATTATGAAGATCACAAAATTTCAGACAATGTCAAAGTGAAACCGAGATTCTACAAGCACAAATCAGCAGCCAGGTCATGTCAGTTCATTTGTCATACGTCGTGTCAGCAACTGATATAACACTAATGTGGAGCCTATACTGGTCAGTTGTGCCTGAGTTGCTATCATTTTTTGTAGCTTAGCTAGCAAAGCATCTAACATTCTGCACCCATTCTTCAAGCTAACACTAAGCCAGTGATGAACTTGACAGTGGCAATGGTCTGGTCCAGTGTTAGCAGCACAGCTCAGCCATCCTTCTCCTAGTTCTAAATGGAAGACATCTGCATCTAGGATGGTTCATTCTATGGGCCACTGAAGGTGTAGTGCCCCAATATGCACCATATTGGGGCACTACACCTTCAGTGGCCAAATGATAAAAACAATCAAGTGGTTTGCAAGAAACCAAATGCTTACTAAACTCAGCAAATGGTGGACAAGTTCCCAGCGGGGTTTATCAGAGACTACGTCCAGAATTTGGGAGTGGAGAGGATGGAATGGCCTGCCAGCAGTCCTGACCTCAACCCCATTGAACACTTGTGGGATCAGCTTGGGCGTGCTGTTCATGCCAGAGTGACCAACACAACCACATTGGCTGACTTGCGACAAATGCTGGCTGAAGAATAGGATGCCATCCTATAGCAGTGTATGACCAGGCTGGTGACCAGCTTGAGGAGGAGGTGCCAGGCTGTTGTGGCTGTGTATGGTTCTTCCACACGCTACTGAGGCTCCTGTTTGTTAAATGAATAAATTGTTAAATTGCCAATATGTCTTGTTTCTTCAAACTTCAATCATCCAATCCACCAAACACCAAACAATGTCAATGGCAGAATAAGCTGTTTGGCATTTGCAGAGAAGATTTGGAAAATTTTTCATAGGCGCAACCCACATACTCAGTGTTATTTTTTTATGTGTGTGTAAATATATATATATATATATATATATATATATATATATATATATATATATACACACACACACACTAGGACAAACTGGTGATGGCTAACCGACCAGACATCATGTTGATCGACAAACAACAGAATAAGGCAGTGGTGGTAGACGTAGCAATCCCAAGTGACAGCAACATCAAGAAGAACGAACACGAGAAGCTTGGAAAATTCCAAGGGCTGAAAGAGGAGCTAGAAAAGATGTGGGGAGTAAAGGCAACAGTGGTGCCAGTGGTAATCGGAGCACTGGGGGCTGTGACCCACAAACTGGGAGAGTGGCTCCAGCAGATTCCACGTACAACATCTGAGGTCTCTGCTCAGAAGAGCGCAGTCCTAGGAACAGCTAAGATACTGCGCAGAACCCTCAAACTCCCAGGCCTCTGGTAGAGGACCCGAGCTTGAGGAAGACACACCACCACCACCAACCCCCATGCAACCCCCATGGGAGGAGGGTTAGAGGAGGATTTTTTATTTTATTTTTTTATGTGTGTGTGTGTATATATATATATATATATATATATAAAATATGTGTGTGTGTGTGTGTGTGTGTGTATATATTCATTCTGCCGCGGTGGTGCGCCACTGCAGAATGCACATAGGGGAAGCACTGAAATACAAGGAGAGATAATCTCAATATGACAAAGAACACATTTCAGAAATTAGTGCCATGTTTAATGTAATAACTCTCCAGTCACTGTACAGACAGTGTTACCTCATGTACATGTAATTGTAAAGAGCTTTTGTTTTCCCCAAAGCCATGTCACTGAACAGGCAGACGCTATTGAATGCTCTTTCATGTAACATTAATGTTTATTGATTTTCCTTTTCCCAAAACCTGAACCTCGACACTGAATTATTAATATGTAACACATGGGAACTGGTACTGGAGCACTAAAGGCAATATATGTTGTCGCAACAAAGATGCATATAAATGAAAATCACATTGGCCTTTTAACCCTTTCAACTGTGGCATAAAGCTTTTTTTTTTTTTTTTCCCCATGGGCAACGTGCTAGCATACATGTGGTTGCAAGAATGGGATGGACAGCTGTATAATGGATTGTGCAGTTTTGAAGCACAGCTATTAACTCCCTGAGTTACTAGGAAAACCCCCAAATTTGGCTACACTTAAATGGTAAATGGCTGCATTTATACACTTTAACATTTAAAGTCATGCTCTGGTTTGTTTTATTTCTGTTTAGTATAGATTATTCTATAAATGCATTCTTCTATTTTTGTCACACCTGATATCCAATATTTTTAATTGGGAGATTAAAACCAGCTTGATTGACATTATTACCTACAGTAAATCAAAAAATACCTGATAGTTACAACTATTACTCAAAATGTTGTGCCATGCGTGACTTTGTTCATAATTTGTATAGTAACTTAGTTGTAATACAATGGCTAATTCAGTTGTTTAAGATTTTTATAGCTAACAATTAGGTAACCAAAGTCCTACTGGCAACTTTGCTTGACATTCCCAGATTGTATCAGGCTTCTATCGATTTCATGAACATTTTGAAATATTTATTTGTTTAAATAGGCTTAAACTAACTTCAGTGCAACGCTTGTTGACTCCACAACATCACAAAACATCACTGGTAGAACAAAGACAGAGAAGTCAGTACTAGAGGTGGGTTAGAGGTATTGTATGTATAACTTGATAAACATGACTCCTAATAGTTTTCCAGTGAGATACATTTGAGTGTTCCTGTTGCAAGTGAACATTCTTCAGCTCCTCATCGCTCTGGGGTCCCAAGGATGCCATCTTTTTCAGGCCTTTAAGTGTACATAGGACCAAATTTAGGACATGGTAATGAGATGTGCACATACCTCATGGTAGCCTATTATAGAAAAAATATTTTATTTATAATCTGAGTGTAAAAATAAATTAAATTACTGTATTTCCTCCAATAGTGGCTGGGGCCTTTATTTACCTCAACTGCAGTCTGGCCTGGTAATAAATAAATATTGGAAGCAGGCATATATTAGAGAGTGGTCTTTATTCCTAATTCCCACTGTTTGATAAGTAGATTTGCTCATATTTTAGTATGAAGCCTCCTTGTTTTCTGATCTTCTTCCGTTTGCTCTGTTAAATTTTTGTTACTGCATTACTGGTAATCCAATTACTCTGATGTGCAGAACAATAATTCTAGCCCTTGAGTTGCACCCAGAATTTTTTGGCAGTGCACCACTTAGCTGTAGCATGCAGATAGCATGCTTATGGATGTATGCTCGGCAGCTTAGCTAAGTTACCCTGGTTACCCAAGCTCATGTGGTGTCACTGCCTTCCTTATTATTAAAACATGCGACGTTATCCACGTATTCAAAACAATATTGTGTCTCCTCCATCCCCTTCCCCTCTCTGAGACGATTGGCTAGAGGGCTACGTATGTACTAATAGAACTGAGTTACATCCTGGTAACTACTATTTATGCTTAACTGGCATGCACATTATATAACAGGCACCAGAAGCTTATCCAACCCTGTTTTTTCCCCGGCCTGTTTTTAGGGCTAGCCTTTATTTGTTCATGTCAACTACGCCCTTGGCCATTATTTATTGACTACCATCTTTTATTTGAGGAAATACACTAATCCTATACATTATAATACAGTAGCTTTTACAAACTATGAGTAGTGGTCTAAATGCAACATAACAATGGAGTTCACATGTCATAGAAAGACAAACAGTCAGACAGGTCTTGAGCTTAACCCAATTACAATATATACTCTTGAAACTTCTGCCTAGAAATTCAAGGTTCATATCAATTAAGTTAATATTATATCTTGAATGTAGTAAGTCAATTTTCCTGACAACAGTTTTGAACTTTTTGCTGCAATGAGTAGTTCCATGTATACATATATAATTAGTATACAGCTGGCATTTGGAAACATGCCATCAGAGAGTTGATCATGAATTATTTACTATAACTGCATATCCTTCAGCTATAATAAGACATTAAAGGTGTGATGAAGGTGTGCAAGTTAGTGTAATTCCAAACAGCATTTACATATGAAGACCTTTTCAACAGTTGTTTCCTTTCCTACGGCAAAACGAGAGAAATAAGTCATGTTAACACCGCAATGAGACTCATCTATCAAAGGGGTTTAGCCCCGAAGTTAGCAACAACATGTTAGCTTAACTTGACCAGGCTCACTTAAGGTGGACTAACTTTTAAGGTGGACGAGTAATCCCCCCCCCCCGGCCACTCCAAGGCAGTCAACCTAGGGGAAACACTATAGCCAATTATTGATATAGTGGTAATAAATATTTTTGTAGCCATTAACAAAGCTATTAGTCAAAATTTCCAAATAAAATATGCTTTATCAGAAAGTAGTAAAACTCCAACAACCCTGTTTCCCTATTGGACCATCAAAGTTGGTAAGTGATGAGTAGTAGTTAATATGTAAACATTCAGTACTTGCAAAAGCATAAACCTACATGAAGCATGTACAAAACAGCATTCAAACACACACAGGAAGTCAGTGTAAAACATATGGCCACAAGACACAGAATTAATGTGGAAATAAAATCCCATGATATCATTGCATGTTTTAACACTTAATGTGACTTAATGTGAAATTAAAGTAGGTACATCAGATCAGATTATATGTTGATGTACATTGGCTGCCACATGGTGACATGGTATTTAAGAGGGACTAACTGAAAAGTCTGATTCTATTAATCTTTGATCCTCAGCTGCAATAACACAGGCAGGGACCTCAGCTAATCTGTGTGAAAACAACTATCTCACGTGATAGAACATTATCAGTCTGTAGTGTTTATTTCATAGGCTCCATAATAGTGCACTTCCATTGCCTTCTGTTCTTCTCTGCTCTTTCACCACCCACTCCTTGATTCCCAATAAATGACAGCCGTTTTATCTGTGGTCTGGACTGATTTGCATTTAGGAACCCACCATGAAACTTCTAACAGTTTAAATGTTTTTCTTGATCTGTTAAGCATTATCCTACTCCTTGCTGTTTTACAAGCCTAAAGTAAGTTTTCATTTAATGAGGCATCACATTCTGTTTAACATATAATATTGTGTTGTGCTTCAGTGTGAAATTAAGCAATATTACACAAAAGGGTGACTTTACTGTCATTACTGGCACAACAGTGATGCGATCAGAAACGAGGCAATTGTACAATATTAAATAAATATTGCCATTATGCAACAGTTACCAACAAAATAAAAAATATAAACAAAATGTATCTCTCCGTTTCCATGGAAATACACAGGGTATGACTAATTCCTGGAAAACAATCAGTCACGTCAGTAGACTCCTATGTAATGAAATCTAGTGTACTACTCCAGCAAGTAGGCCGACGCTTAGTAACAACCTAGCGACAGAGACGATTTCTAGTCCCTGTTGAGTCAGCCCATGGACATGAGTCAGCCAGCCAACTTGAGCTAATGGTTTCTAGAGATTGTGAGATTTTCCAAACTGAATAAACACCACATTTATAAACACAAAACTGCTTTGCTAGCTCAGTCTTGTTGTAACTACGATATCTGCTGAATTTTTTTTTTTTTTTCCATTGACAGATTTAGCTACTATGTCCACGAACTTCACATACATTTTTAAGCTAGTATCGCCATGTCACCAACTCACCGGCACAGCTGATGGAGGATGCACAGTCTCAGAGTACAATCCACTCGGTAAAGGGTTTTTTGTTTGATACTTGGGATATTTTGTTCAATTATTATGAAAATTTTAAAAAGCATATTAGCCACTTTAAAATTGAAAAATCCATCAGCAATTCACACATGGCAATTCAAGGCAACCTCTATTCCATTAGAGTACCAATAAGCACCATTTTCCATAGCAGTCCTATATGCTACAGTGATACAGTGATACATGAGGACATTTTGCTAGGAACTAGGGGTCACACTGGGAGCTGGAACATATTAACACTTGAAGATTGTACTGTGTTGGAGTGTAACAGGGGTAAAAATGGTAGAGACAATGCTATAACATTTCTAAAACCTTGTCTTTTACATTATTTCCTCAATAAGATCTTTTCTTTTTAATTATAATCCCCAGAATGCATCACGTCTATATGCAGCTAATACATTTCCAAGCCACTGAAACAGGAACACTTTAAAAAAGGGAAAATTTATATGACGCTGGTGTGTTACTAGTCTTGAGAATGCTGTCAACACTGACACACCAAAACATCTCTATTTTCAGCTAGGTGATAAAACTATTTGTGACAGTAGTTTCTTCTATCAACAACCCGACATGTAAATACATATAAGTGAGTTACAGAGTGTGAGTGACTGTTCCACAATATACAGGGAACAGGATGTGTAGAGAAGGCGCTGCTGCTATTTTCAACACCTACAAAGTTTCCAAAAGTTCTTCTTCTTCACTGGCAGCATGTCAAAAAGAGACTCAGTGTGCCTTCTTCTTTTTTTCACATAGATGTCTGGAGAATGACAGAATGAAATACTGAAAGACAGATCATGGGGCCTTCATTCTGAGTGGCTGCTGGAAATGGCACTGAGAAATGGAGTGGAGGGGGGAGAGGAGAGAGTAGTATCAAACTTTTAAATGCTAGCTAGAAAAGATACAATGAGAGGAAGCAGCTCCCCTGTGTAAGCTTGATAGGTCCTGGGAAAACATGACATCTAAGACATCTAGTTTTCTGAGACTGGTGTCAGGGGAGGTGAGCCTCAGAAGCTCTAGACGCCAATTATGGGAACCCTTGCCTAAGCAGGTAACGAATGGAGCCATGCTCCCCAATGCTAATGAAAGTCCTAATTATTTCAGACAAAGCATCCGAGGTTGACACCAAAGGTTTCTGGGGGATTGACTCCCTGTGCCTTCATGCCAGACGTCGACAGTAACTTGAGGAGAAATCGTTGGACTGATAGGTTCCCACAGGCTGGCTAAGGATTGGGTGGTTATGGACAGATGGATAGATAGATGAAGAGAGGGAGAGAATTAAGAAGACAGGGTGTGATAGACAGGAATGAGACAAGGTGTGGGCTGCAGGAAGGCCAGGAAGGGCCTTCTGTCACCAGAAAAGAAATGCAATAGGAGGTAATCTGTAGTCACAAAGAGCTCTCTGCTGAGTTGCACTGAGGGTCCTCAGGGAGCTGTCATGCCTTAACCGCCGCTGTTTCTTTCTAAAAGGTTGATGCCGAGGAGGAATTAAACCACTGTTTGTGTGTGTGTGTGTGTGTGTGTATGTGTGTGTGTGTGTGTGTTGAGAGAGTCCGTGTATGATCTCTCCATTTGACATGCTTGAACAGGCAGTGCAAATAATCAAACCTATTAACAATGACTTAATCAATTCCATTATTGGAGTTGAGCTGAGCGTGGGTCAAATGAGGAGGAACCACACAAACACACACAAATCCAATACTACACAGATGGGCAAACAGTAACTCTGTAGTCAGAGAAATTAGCAGCCACATGCTAAGCTACTGCCTATGTTACATTGTCTAGCTACTAATTGCATAAAGCTGATTATTAGTTAGTGTATATTATGCAAGGTCCAACATAAGCCATGGCCTGAAGGCCCGGGGCCAGAAAAAGTTTATGCAGGGCAAGCTGATTGGCAAGTCAGAGTTTGCGACATGAGCGTGTTTTAGGAGATGTCATTGTTTTCGAGACACAAGACCAAGGAAATGCATCGTGTTTCGCTGAAATATACATGGGGAAGGCTGCGTTCTTAGCCAGCTAGCCTCTTACAGATGAATCTGATGGGTCACCAAATATGGTGCAACACCGGTGCTGTTCTGTATTTCTGTTTTGTGTCTGCAGGTTAGGCTAACCCATTGTTGCTAACTTTGGAGCTAACCCCCTTCACTTTTCCAGCATTTGGGGAAACAACAGACTTTTTAGCATTTATTAACTGACACACTGTAGTCTGTACTGTACATTTACTGCCAGACTGACAACTTACTACTATCCTTTTCCTCTGCCCCGCTTGCATCTACCATCACTTCTCTGCCCCTCGCTCTGTCCCACTCGCTACGCAAACATACTCCTTAACGGAGCCACGCTACCAATAGTTTCCCAGGCAACGACAGAGGTTGACTCACGTACCGGAACAGCGCTGCACAGAGACTCCCAAACACTGTCGATTTCAAATCAAAATCAAATATTAAAAAAACTTTGTTTTGGCCTGGCCTTTAGACCCAGCGGTCTCCATTAGGTTGGGCGAGTTCAAAGTTGTGAAAACAACGGGGGTGTTTTGAATATAATATAACATATAATTTGTTAGTCTGTACCTCTCACCGCAGGAAATAATGGATTACTCCTGGAAAGCTATTGATGTAGCACTTTTCTCCTTATGAAAATAACACAGAGATTATTCGACCAATAAGAATTTAGTCGGACGAGAGCATATCAACCAACTAATCGACCAGTCGACCAGCAGACTACAGCCCTATTCCAAAGTGACTTATATTTTTACATCCACATACTGTACAAACACATTTAGAGCAATCTGGGGTTTAGTGTCATGGTGAGGGACATTTTCACATGTGAATGGGAGGAGCCAGGGGTTGAACCACCAACCAACCCTACAATTAATAAGCCAACTCCTAATACTAATCCCAGATATGCTCCATTATTCTGAGATTTTTGGAGATGGGACTGTTCACCTATTTCATCTCTGTACATTCTTTGGAGAGACATGTTAGCTTGGTTCAGGGTCTACAAGCAGTTAGCTCCAGAAAAAGGTATGTTGAGAGCCTGAAATTTTTTGAATGAGTAATTGATTACAATTTCAGTAATGAACAAGATGAGAAGTAACTTGCCCTACGTTAGATACAAAATATGTGTTGCAAAACATGTTTGACTGCGCACAGCAAGTGTAGTCCAAAGCTTATCTGTGGCCAGATCAGGGCCTCTTGCTGTCATTGCCACAAGACTGAGAACATCAAAAGTGGTCTACTGTGTTGGTTAGAGACTGTTCTTTAATAAAAATATGCGATTCCAACCAACTCTTTTTTTTAATATATAAGAGTGCAAGAGTTATACATATGATATTGTTCATACCTACATTGTTCCTACAACATTTATATATTTTATACTAAAAAAAAATAATAGTAAAGTAAAAAAAAAAAAAAAACAACCCTTAAGTGTCCTTAAACAAGACACTGGGTCCTGGAAAGGAGTATTATTTTATTGCTGAACCTTCATAGGAGCAGGACAGCAAAAACTAGAATAGAAGAAACAAAATTTCATATACCATTAATGGGTTGTTCATGGAGTTAACAAATAGTTACATTGCATCTCTGTGAAAATACTGCACACACACACAAACAGTGCTGTTGTTAACACAGTGCACATCACTAGAGCTTATTTACCATGTTATCTATCAGCAATTGCTCCCTTTCCCTTGTGTAAAGCCTACCTCACTGTTTCTCCAGATATTTCCCTCCAGACCACTTAACGGTTGACCTGGCCGGTACTTAGCACTTGTTATGTGTGCACTGAGTATGTTGGTGATTAATTAAAGCAATCTATCACAAGCTCCACAGGGGAATCAAGATGCTGTTGGAAAGATTAGAGGCTGAAGAAACCTTGGGAAGCCTACAGCACCCAAGGCCCTCAGGGTAAATACTGTTCTGCCAGAAGATAGTACTACATTGTAATACACTATGCAATCCCCTAACATTATATATATACAGTACCAGTCAAAAGTTTGGACACACTTTCTCATTCAAGTGAATGGGAAGGTGTGTCCAAACTTTTGACTGGTACTGTACATACACTGTGTATGTGTGTGCGTGTGCGTGTGTGTATATATATATATATATATATATATATATATACACACACATACATACATATACACATATATATACATATACATACATACACACATGTAACATTTTTTCAGTTTTCATTCAATTTTGTAGCCTATTAAATTTATATCGTAATGTACATACTATAGAATTACAAAAATGACCACACCTGTTGGTAAGAAATTTTAAACAGCTTACTTGCTGCCATTTGGATAACATTTCCTGAAGAACCTTTAAAATTCCAGGTCCAATAATCAAAGTGGTGAATATTTACTGTAGTTTATGTGTGTATGTATGTGTATGTAGTCCTAATCACAGTATCTCTTTGGTGCTTAAGGGCTAACTGAGGAGCAGACATGTCATTATGAGTAGGCCCAGCAGGGGCCATCCAATAATGAACTGAGAAACAAAGTAAACAAGAAAACATTGTTTTGCTGTAATACTGCAGTAATTTTACTGTCAGTCGTGCAGTAATACATACAATATGGGTAAAACTTTTTAAAACATTGTAGTGGAATATCTGCAAGTGTATTACAACAGGAATTTCGTTAACCTGCGAGTATTAAGGGTCGGTGGGGTTTGGTTTTTTGTGTCATTTTGCTGTGTGCTTGCTTGCTTCATGGTATGAATAGTTATGTTAATCATATCAGCAATAGTTACTATTTGAAAATGGAAATGAATTTTCATTGCTGATGGGCCTGCTGACAGGATTTTCAAGTGGGATATCAGTAACATTTAAATGAGCATCATTTGTATGTTATGCTACAAAATTTTCACAACACGGAAATCAACCAAAAGAAAATAGCTCATGAGGGTGACACAATATAAAGAAAGTTGTTCTGGTTATTTCACTGTTTATAAGATCATTGTAAATCATTTATCCTGGCTTTTCTGTGCTTACCAGGTTCCCTGGTGAATGCCATTTTTGTCTGTCAAACCTTGTGTATTTATTCATCCAAAAAGGTTGGCATGATTGAGAAATGTCTTACTTGAGTCAATCCGTAATACATTTGAACAAAATAGCCTGGGAGATAACTTTAGATCATAGACATTTTATGCCACGCAGGATGTAACCGAAATATAGTGTACAAAATCCCTCTCCCCTATCCTTTTCTCTCTCTCTATGGCCATGCAGCAATCCCATTCAGAGTTAATTCTAATCTTGTGTCCTTTCATTCATAATTAAAATAACAAGCAACTAATTACTTTTGAATAATGTCAAGCCAGTCAGGCGGGTTGCACAATCCCTCTCCATAATTAAAGTGCACCCAACAGTTTTGGCAGACATTCCCCTCATAGCCACATCACTTTGCATTGTTTCAGTGAACCAGTACACAGGCCAGCCCTTTAGAAAGCCTCTGAGATACTCCAGGGTCTGAATGTCAGCTAGCTTTCAGATGCTCTGGGCTTCAGTTATTTGAGGTTTGAAAATACAACACAGCCCCTTCTGAAGGAGAACATTGTAGCAGGAAGCAGGAGGTTGGGGATTAAACAATCTGGGTATTTTCTTTCACTGTACATGCCAAAGAAACAGTGCGACACTGACTGTGAAGAAGTAATGAAAGGCAGATTGATAGTTGTATTATGTCCAGTGTTTTGAAGCAATGCCATCTGGGTGACAAAATGATATGGTATTCTTACAAGACAGACTATAGGTACAAGAAAATGCTTTATTTCTGTCTAGGAAAACATATTTTCCACCTACACTCACTCTGAATTCCTGCTCACTCTTCCTGGGTATTCTACTCTGTCTGAGAATGTACTGAGAACCCTCCAGGGTTTTCAGTAGTCTCCATATCAAAAAAGGAAAAAATGCAAACCAGCAGCTCATTGAATATAGACACATCATGTTCTCATAATAAACTACAGATAGTGTGACATTTACTTTTAATGCCTACATTTGATTTAATGCCTGTATACCACATGATTTAAGCCTATCATTGCTTGTCCATTCCTATAACAAATTGCCCCACTTTTAGTACCTTCCCACAATGCTGAAGCTCTAAAACACTGCTCCCAAAGACCATGGGGAACACTCCGGTGTATAATCGTGCCAGGAAAGGCAATTTATCAGATGATATTGCCTCTGTGTAGAGTGTGGGTCCCTAAGCTCCTCCCTAGCAAGAACTATTGGGTTTGGACCAGCGGCAGAAAGTGGGGGAGGTCTCCTAACTGATCTGTGGTCTGCCACAATCAATCTTAGAGAGATCCCAGTGCTTCAATGGACACGGCTACACAGGGCCTAATGAAGGCCTCACGCAGCGCGCTGTCTGCTGCAACACAACATGTTTATCTCTGTCAGAGTGTGCTAGGTTAAAGATTAGAGGGTGGATGGATAACTTGGCTTACGGTAGGCATGTTTTCATCTGCTGGTTTTCTCACTTTCTTTACACCCTACCAGATAATATATATTTATTTCTGTTCCTTTTTTAATCTATTCTACGATATATTGTGTAATGCCCTGCTTTTGAGTGCAAAATATTTTAAATAGATTAGGGAATTTGTTCCTTTCCTTCCACAGGAAGCCATGATGTATTCTTGTTTGACTGTGAACTTTTGACATAGCCATAATGACTAATTGCTCTCCAGCCAGCATCTTCTTGTCATTCAAAACATGTGTTACATAACTGATGCAGCATCTGCCCAAGATGACCTCTTCTGCCACTGCCATTGTCTCTCTTTTGTCACAGTTATCAGCTATATTTGGAGAATGGTTTAATATGAATATTGCTTCTGTGCATAAGCTAATAATAGAAATACAATACATAGGCCTACATTATAAGGTTTTAGCATATTGGCATTTTTATTGTGTTCCTCCTTATTAGTCTCATGTTTCATAACAATCTACAGTTTCCCATTGACTTTTATTTTCTGATACCCAAAGAAAATGGTATTTCATTCTCTGAGTAGCCTAATTACATGTTATCGTGTGGTCAAGTTATTCAATTTTTACACCAGAACACATACAGTATAATGATCTGTCTGGCTGGTATTGTGGAAAACAAGAAAAAATAGCTTTGGGGTGGATTAGGGTAATGTGCTGTAAAATTACTAAATTTTGAAATTTGCAGCTCAAGAGCTAGGGGTGTTGAGGCAGAACCCGTTACTGCGTCATACCAGAGAGTCACATCAAATATGCAGGAAGCCTGCCCAGTGCTACTCTGAGTACGTATGTAACTTCTGTAGTCGGAGTCTACATTGCAGCCGGATGATGAGCAAAGCAGGACACTGGAAATGTTGTTGGTTGTTCAGCAGCTAAAAAGTCTTTACAGCCTTCTAGAGGATGGAAATTTACATCAGGAATGCCTGAAATTCATTTTTGGAGACAATTTTCCCTCTGTTACTGGTTGTTGTGTGTGTGTTCTGCACAGTTTACAGCCGACTGTCCGCTTAACGAGACTTGGTACGCAGGATTTTCAACTTTTTGATCTTCAATCTTTTGGTGAAGTTTTAAAACATTGTTTCTTTCTGTTACTCAGCTAAAGGAATATATTTGTGCTAAAGCTAAGCTGGTGACCTCTGGCTAAGTTCGAAAAAGTTACTTTTACTTCGTTAGGAAACTTAGACACGATCTTATCTTTCGAAATCTCAACTGCGCAACATCAGGTTCTTCCCCTTCCCATTCAGGATCAGACTCTTGATTCACAGACTATTATATACATTCTTACATGTCCAGCGGCAGCCATTACTCCAGGTAAAGACAGGACTGAGGAAATTGGCATTATTCATTAGGTCATATTCTGATTGGTTGGGAGTGAAGATGGGGGGCCATATCTCCAGCCAATCAGAGTAGGTGGTATTAATAATGCTGATTTTATGTAAATAGCTTATGAAACAGCCTGCTGGAGCAGGAAAGATGGATTTAGAGAAATCTAAACAACTTTTGGTGATTAAAATGGCACAGACATGTTTAAAATAGACCCAGTATTCATAAAAATAAGTCAAAATACCAAAATACCAGATCTTTAAGGAATAGAAAGACACAAAATCAATCACATCTAATTAGAGAAAAGTTTCTCAGATGGGAATCACTGCTCTATCTGTTATCAAAATATAATGGCAGATATCTATTTGTGGGTCCTTGATATGTAAAAGTTTAGGGAGTCTGCACTGTGTAAAAAATCCCATGGGATTGGTGCTAACTGAAAAGTGTCAACGGATGACATCCCCTCTGTGTGAGTATAAACAGCTGTGGGAGAATCGTCTAAGTGGTTTGCTGTAAGATGTCAGCTTTGTTCAAGAAAAGTAGGTTGACTTGTAAATGGTGATAGCACTGTGATGGGCAGAAAGATGTGGAGTTTCAGGAGCAAGATTAAGAAAACAATGATTAGAGTCATACAAGTCTCTATTTAAAAAAGCAATAGAAAAGATAAAGTAAATATTAAGTTGCATTTCACACCAAACACAAAGCAGTTTCTTGACTACGGTGAGTACTAAAGATTTGTATAAGGTTGGGACTGACTAGAATTATCAAGCTAGTGAAATTATTGTTTTAGTTACAATAACCCATATGGAAAATTTAGTTTTTCATTACATTTATATAAATACGTGATTGGTAAGGACAACATGGCCTCACAAACAGTGCAAAAGTTACAATGTAAGAAATACAAGATGGCATAGACGTGTACTGAACATTATCAGCTGCAGGATAAATAAATCTGCTTATTAGGCATGTCAAATTCACACGCTTGCATACATTTATAGCTTAATTTACGTTAATTTATTAAATAAAATAATTTAGCCTCATCAAGGATGATAAAAAGAGTAGTAATTACAAAAAAAGAAGTGACGTCTCCTTTGTGGACTTGGAGATTGCTTAATAGCCTTGTGTTAATGTCTGCTTGGTTCCTGTCACCTTCTAATTGGTTTATAGTGCTGACGGTTGCTAGTTACATACAGTACAGTTCCTCGCTAATGTTCAGCTGTCAGTGGTCGTTAGAATGGGTTCTGTACAAAATCCCAGCAGTGCAATGTCAGGATTTATTTTCTCCAACTTACTGCACATAGCTCTCTAAGGTATACTCTCTCTTTTCTTTCGTATTTTGCCAGATTTGTTTAATCATTCGAAGCTCTTTAGTGTAATTAAATTACAGTGTGTTTTTCCCTTTTAGAATAACCTTCTCTTATCTGCAAGCAACAAGTAAATATTCCTTAGAGTTTTCCTATGTGCAAGTAACCTACAAGTCTTTTCAAGTCTCTTTGCTTAACTTGATCTGACCTCTTTGGTTCTAGGGCTAGAAGAGGTTTAATTTTTCCTTTAAAGTACTTCTATCCTTTCTGCAGCCAGGGCCTCATTATCTTCACCTATAACAGATAAACAGACAGAGGAGTGAAGTACGAACATTTTTAAACCCCTTAGATCCTTGACCACACTGTCCAAGCCTATTAGATCACTGTGACACATGGAAATGAGGTCATGTATTCTCTGTGGGGCAATCCTTATCCATATTTCTGGGATTTCTGCTTAGAGAGAGTGGAAGACAGAGAAAGAATGAGAGAGAGAGAGCGAAATGGGGAGTAAGTCCCAGAGAGGATCATTAAAATGTGAAAAACCCTGACCAATTGGTCCTTTCAGCCCTTTGCATCATGACAAATGTTCTGAATATATAGATCTGAGACAAGCCCATTGTTCCTTTCAAAAAGATGATAAATCTAAAACTCTGTTCACCGATCACTAGGACATTGTGCTACAAATAGCCTTTGAGTGTAATGTATTACATTATAATTTGTATGAATAAAACAATAATTAGCTTAAGGAAGAGCATGTAACAATGGTTGAACTGCTGTCACCTCTGACTTTGATGCCTCTGGCTATTTTTGTCATGCTACTGTTACTTCTACTGCAGGAGAACTGTACAAATATACAGGTCTGTATGATAGCTAACGATTTGATTCTTTCACCTCTTGAGCCATTAAAACAACATTTCTTAAAACCTACATTATCTTGTAGTTGACATAGCGTGAAGATACTTTGAGGAAAGAAAGGTTTCCTGAGAATTTAAGACGGCTACCCCACCGGTTTGAGAAGACAGTTTGATTGAAGGGGCCTATAGTTCTGTGCCATAAAGAAGAAAAAAGTGATTTCATGTAGTCAGTCAACCTTGTGACTACAGTATATCTTGAGCTTTAAATAATGTTTTGATTTGTCTACTGTATCTGTGTCTACTGTATCTGTGCCATGTCTTTTAGAAGAGTAGAGCAGTAGGCAATAGATACAAACATGCCATGTAATAAATGTTATTAACCAGAGAATTACATACCAGTATAATGTCTTCAGACAAAAAAGCAATAGAGCTGTGTGATATGATGATATATATCATGTGACGATAGAAAAAATGTTCATCGTTTCATATTATGTTCTATCGTTCATTTTGTTGTGACACTAATCACACTCTTTAGGGCAATATTTTTCATCATTTGGACTCTGTCCATCTTTTATGCAGATAACATTGATAATTTACTCTTCTTGGCTTTTTATTCGCAAAACTTTTATAGATAGATAGATAGATAGATAGCTAGATAGAGCTTTATTGTCATTGTTCAAGACAACGAAAATACCTCTAAGTGCACAGCACATGTAACAAAATAAAATAAAGTAATAAAAGGACAGATAGAACAGATTCAAAAACATTAAAAACATTAGACTGTTAAATAAAATACATAAAGCATAAAGTATATTAAAGTACTGGGCTTGCTCCAGTTATTGCACACTGGGGGGTGAGGGGATAGGGGAAGAAGCAGCATTATTTAGTAGTGCCATAGCCCTGGGACAGAAACTGTTTTTCTTCCTGGAAGTCTGAGCTGCAATGTTTCTGTATCTCCTGCCAGACAGCAAGAGGTTGAACAGGTGGTTGCTTGGGTGGGATGGATCTTTAATGATATTGTGAGCCTGCCGCAGGCATCATGAGGTGTAGATTGAGCCCAAGTCCGGTAGATGGGTCCCAATGATATCCTGTGCTGTCTTCACTATCTGCTGGACAGATTTTCTGTCAGCCTGATTGCAGTTGGCATACCACACTGCCATGCATGTGTGTCAGTATGTTCTCAACAGCACTGCAGTAAAAGTTCATAAGCAGTTTTTGGAGTAGACCCAGTTCTCTTTCATGTCCTCAGATAGTCGAGGCGTTGCTGGGCTGTCCCTACTATCACGGAGGAGGTGTTGGTTTATTGCACTTACAGTAACATAACAAGTTTAATTGTTGTCAACTCTCCAACTCTCCTCTGCTGCGCTGCATACACACAGAGGGCGCAGACTCCCCGACGCTAAGAAAGAGCAGCGAAGAGGAGAGAAGCAGCGAGCTTCCAATGACCATAAATGACAGCAAAACGCAGTAGAGACTGTATTTATTTATGTTATTTACCAAATTTATGTGCACTCGATTAATTTCAGCTCAGTGTGAGAGCCTCTGCTGTGTTTTGCTGCCATTTATGGTTGCACTACTCTCCTCTGCTCTCTAAGGTTCGCTGTGGGCGGGGCTGAGCCCTCCGTGTGTGTGCTGCACACACAGGAGAGACAGCGAACCAGGTGAAGTGCTCGAGTTGACAACAACTACACTCATTACATTACTGTAAGTGCAATAAAAGCCAAGAAGAGCAATTTAATTATTTATTCACTGAATTAAAATGCGCTATATCAGGATAAGTATCATTATCGGGATATGAAATGACCTATATCGGGATATGAGATTTTGGTCATATCACCCAGCTCTACGACGAACAAAAGACCAGGGTCTGATACAACACTGACACCAACCAAAGACATTTAGAGAGCAATGATTTAGACAGAATTACTGGAATAATGATGATGTTGGCTCATCACTTCTATCAATTATTAATTTCATACAAATGTTGACACCTTCTAAACTGTTGGATCTAAAAAAGAACATATTACTGAGCATATCTAGTATTATGACATCTGGGCTTGTCCCAGCTGAAATGTGATGAGTGATGTGTCATTTTGTTGTGGATATGTGGCATGTTTGATCATAAAATGCATTCATAATAGATATGTGACAATGTCTCCCCCTCTATGACACACTGAGTAATGCTATATGCCTTTGCTTCTTGATGTTCTGCATGATCATTTATTCATGACATGGAAGCATGAATAAGCATAGTTTGAGATGAGTCAAAGAAGTTAAACACTTGATCCAATACGCACATTGTTAGAGGGATATTTTTAAAAAACACAAAGTAAGAATCAAATAGCTCATTACACAATGTGAGGAAGAAAGACTGACCCTCATCCTTAAAGACGATTTTCTCCAATAACCTTAAACACATACTGTACTGAGAATCTACTCAGCCCAGTATTGGTACCAATGTACCAATTACAATTTTAGCATTTTACACCATATCTACTCTTAAGTACAGAACACAGTGACCATCTCCATTGATGGAGCCTCAGCAGGAAAATAAAAGCCTTGAGGCCGCCTTAATACTCTACAAACAACTTTTTTATTGCTTTTTTATGACTCTACAAAGTGGTGGATGTGTTTCACAAATGATTGAAATGGCCATATATATATATATTAGGAGGGCAGCAGAAGCAGAGAGGTCTCCTTTCTAAGATGTCCACAGACCGTGCCTGTGCTATGTCAAGCAAGTCCACTCTTTGTTAAATTCACCAAAATCTGTGGCCATTTATTCTTTAATTAAAAAGGCGAACCCAAAGAGGCTTGCCCTTCCACTTGCATTAAAAGCTTTTGATTATGCAGTCAGTCATGTTTAATTCACAGCATATTTCAGTGTCAAAAGATACATTGCACAGTCATGAAATATTAAGAAGGCCCCTGGAGGCAAAGATCGCAAGCTTGCTCTCTCAAAAAGATCAAAAAAAATGAGATAACACACCAGCGCATATCCAGGGCAGCGGTGTATCTTCTTGATCCTTTTATCTCATACTGCAACGCAACAACATATTCCATCGACAGAGCATGACCAGCATGGATGTGAAAGGAATTGATGCTCACAAAATAATGGTCATGCAGGCACATGCACTCACAAACACACATGCACATACAATGTCTGTTATTGTTGAACTATTGGCAGTTTTTACACTGTTAAAGCTATCTCAGACATACAAATCATGTCCACTTCTTGCTACAACAGCTGCTCTTTTGGTTCAAATTAAAGAGGACCTATTATGCTCATTTCAACTCTAAAGATTTATTTTTGGACTCCACTAGAGTAGCTCTGCATGATTCAAAGTTCAAAATACTCCTTATTTATCTTATACTGGCCTTTTATGCAGCCCCTCAATATACACAGTTTCTCTTACACTCCGTTTTAGCTCCTGTCTCTTTAAGGCCCCCCTCCCAATGAGCCCACTCTGTTCTGATTGGCCAGCTTTACGTATTAGAGTTGTGTACTGTACCATCATTGCAAACCAAACATTTCCTACTCTACTGCTTCAAATTAAAAGCTTTTAAATGACTAACTAGTGGGAGACTTTTATTGTGAAGAATTTACAGGAAGTAAAAACGTGTTCCTCACTGGCTTAGCGGAGCTTCGTTAGCAGCGCTAAAAACCGGTCGAAACAACAACATATGGAGCTATTTGGGGCTATGTGTTCAGCGGATCAGTTAGAAATGATGCAGGGAGGACTAGTGTAAGCAGAAACAGCTACAGTGAGATGTTTTATGAAGAGCTGCAGACAACTAGCACACCTCCAACAGGTAAACTACTTATTTTACTTTGCTGTGCTGTGTAATGGCATCGTGGCTTGGCGTAACTACTCTCGGAGCAGAGCAGCAAACTCACGTGCTGTACACATAGCAGATGTCCATATAAAGAAATCCATCACGTCAGCTCGGGCCAAAAGTAGAAAAAACCGTGGGAAACTTAGCATTCAGAGCAGTCTGAAAGTGCTGCTTGTTGCTCACAGGGATTACTGCTACATATGTTTACCTCGTTATTTGTCGGCCACTTTTAACATGAATATCCAACATTGTGACATTCTGTCTGAAAATAAGGAAAACCATAATACATCCCCTTTAAAGGCAAAATAAATGTAATGACTATGACAATTTCTTTTGTAAAAACAGAAGTTGGTGTGTTCGCTCTGGAGTAAGGGGAGGCGGAGTGCTCTGCTGTGTTGTTATTAACGATACGTCTCCAGCAGAGAAGAGCAGCCTCTCTGCTGCACCGTTAGCTCTGGGGGAAGCCGTCATTGTGTAGGACGCTGAATGGGCGCAGGGCTTTTGAGGTGAAACGGACTGTTCAGTTATTTTCTTCACATCAGAGTTGGTTTAAGTTGTTTTAAGTGCTGCAGTGTGTGTTGGTCAGCCAGTCTCATTTGTTACTGCTGACGATCACTGCTCTGCTCCACTAACTTTAGTCTCTGGATGACGGCATATAAAGTATTCACAATATACTTCACATTTGTCTCACAAAAGGTAATTATTTAGTTGCCCAAACGTTTGCCTTTCTTTAAGATGAACTACAAGATAACTATAGCCTGTGCGCGCTGTAGACTGTCCGAGTTCCATCTTTTCATTCCATCAACATAACATTATTAATTAACATTTAGAATATCGATTTTTGACATTTGTGAATCAATTCAGAATCATAGAAAATAATAATCACAATTCTCATATGAATCGATTTTTCGCCCACCCCTAGTGCTTTAGTGCCCTAGTACAGAAGAAATCAAGGCTGCATTGTTCCTACAAAGTTATGTAACTGACCATGAGCGCCTAGTCTAACTCGGATAGACAGAGTGCCTTAAATGTTGTAGAAATTGTAGCTAGGGGCATGTCTGCAGATGAGGCAGAGGTAATGGGTAAACAGAAATGATTCCATGTTGGTCTTGTAGACACAGTTATTGTAAATACTGTCAAAAAACTGCATAGTTATCTGTACGCAGTTTTTTTAAAGTCCAGTTGCTAAAACTTTGTCATTGATAAGATACAGCAGTCATTGTTTTTGAGCCTTTCTCCTTTAATGAGCTTTGTGAAACATGTAACAATGACTATATTGTCCATGTAATGTTTTAAAATGACTAAAAGTGTTTTTACTCCACTACAGCATATGGAGTAAATCATTTTCAGTAGCTAACTGGTAAAGTCACTGTCAACATATATGATTTCAGAGTAAAGGTCTACCACTGCCTCCAGGTAAAACTGTATTCATTGGGATTGGGAAGCATGTGCATCAACAGTAGCTTGCACATCAACGTTAGGTCACCACAGTATATTAACAGGTAGGAGGTAAATGTGACAATTAATATTGATATGGATTTCAGTCACACCACCCAGCCCAACAGGTGTTCAAAATCCCTTCCAATATTAAATAAAAGGCAGCACATTTCATTTTCACAAGGTTAATCAATACTTTCCTGATTAAACTCACTCTCCTCAAGAATCACATAATGACATGTCTCATGTGTTTTGGTTGATGGCATGAAAATAATTATTGAAACCGCCAGTGGTGCATCACTCAAGGGAATAATCTGCTGTGGTTAAACTGTTTAAATTCATGAGGTGGTCAAAGAAACGACTTTTGTGTTACAGCTAAGTAATTTCACCATTGCTACTTTATCCATTTTACGTCGTGTAATCCCCAGGGTTGATTAATTCAAAAGATAGCTCTCTGGCAAAAGCCAATATCCACATGCTCTGCTCTTTTCACGGAGACAAACCGATCTAAAAGCTCACTTCCTAGAAATCTCCTCTGTGTGAAATTGTTTTCAATCCAGACTGTGTAAATTGACGGCTTGTAAATTGGAATTTTGGAAGGTTTACAGCACAGATTATACCTAAACCTCTAACATGGTTGAGATGTTAATATAAGAAGAGGTGGACAAAGTCAACTATAGCCAAACAGGACATTAAAATACTGAAAGAAAGTGACACCTGATTAACTTTGTCATATCTCCTGGTTTAGTCTCACTCTTATTCAAAACTGCAGATTTTAGAAAACAGCATGACTTTCTTGTGGTGGAGACTAGGCTTTTGAAAGGTTACTCTGAAGGTCAGTAAAGCTTTTCATAAGGCTGTTATTTTTCGGTCGTTCCTCTCTAAGCTGAATGTTGTGGGAATATTTATCATCTACGCATTCCTAAACATAATAGAATATTTATGAAAGCTATTTTCACTAGCCTGAATAGGAATGACATTGGCCTTACCAACATCTATCTATAGGGGAAGCAAGACCCCAATGGGAGTTACAATATATGTGTGTGTTTGTGACTGAGAGATGGAGGTCAGGGTAGATCACACACAATTCTGCCTGTGATTGGATGAACTGCTAAGTTAAGAAGGTAAACCAGCAGTGTTCGTTCATGATTACAAGTTGAGATCAAATTCAATAGAAGAAGAACCTTTCTACTTCAGCGACATCTAGATTTCAATAGTCCAAATTCATTGCAAGGGTCTTCCAATTTCAAATAATCCATTATTTTCAAAAAGGCAGTGGGTGTTAAACAGTTAATATTGGTTGCTAATACTGAGATAAGCATCCAACACTGTCCATCCCACTGAGAATCAACAGCGTAGACTGAAGTTCTATGCAGCTTTCAACTCATTTTGGATCTGGTTAGGCCTCCCAGCTCTTAGCAAATCCCCCATGAAGGTCAAAGACACACTTGCTACTCAGCAGGAGAGTTGAATATCTGGTCAAACACCTACTAAGCCAAATATAGAAATATATATTTTCAGGAGTTAGCATTTAAAAACTAGGATTAAAGACAAGTGAGTATTATACTGGGATTTGACAGGTTAGGGTTATAACAAGGAATAATGTGTTTCAAAATGCCTGTGTAATGCTGAACTGCCTAAAACACATGCAAGATATCTGGTTTACTAACAAAGACACAGGGTTTGATCTGGTATCCAAAGCCTTGCCTCTTCATATGTAGCTATGCTATGAAATCACCAAGGAGTGAATTTTTGCCAGTCTGATAACCTTTGACCAGAGATGTTCTGAATGGGAATAAATGGAGATAGTATGGAAATAGAAGTCAAACAGTCTCACTGGGACATTTCCCCTAATCCCTAAATTCCATCATGGAACACCCTTCAAACAATTTACATAAGCAAAGTCCAAGTCTTGGTCTAAGCTCTTTCAGCTCATGCTCTACACTTATCCTCTAAAGTCGTCCACTTTGGGCTAAAGTCATCCGGCATATATACAGAGACAAAACAGCTCCTGATCCTGGACTCAGAGGGGCTGAGGCTATTCTATCTGACCCGGCCTTGTAGAGTCTGCTGATTGTTCCAGCGGCTTTAAGTAAGCATGGCATTGGCCCCTGGGAGGTGACACACACAGTCTTCCTCAAAGGCTACAAACAGGTGAGGAGACTTTATTTGGCTCTGGCCAGAGGGTGTCTGTCTGCTGACACGTAAGCTGCCGCGTAAGGACTCACGCACAAGCGCGCATACAAACTCTCGCCGACTCCTGCATCTGCATGCACATACGCACTCTCTGTGCTCTTTCTCTGTCTGTCTCCCACATGCACACGCAAGCACATGCACACCTGGAATGAGTCAGGGCTGAAGAGGAGCAAGAGGTAGTTGGGAAGGACAAACTTTCCCTCAGGTGTCTGACTGTCATGGCAGCAAATGGGCAGCTCAAAACAAAAGACTTGCACCTCTCACATTAAATCTCATCAGGATGTTTCATCCTAAAGCCGAACAACAAATGAGACTTTGTTGTTTTGAACAATGATATGTCTAAGGGGGGGACTTAACATACATAATTCAAGCATTGTAAAACTAAATCGTACATTTTTAATAGCATTATTTTCATACTGGATGATGTGTGTTTAAATCCAGATACAGACTGCTGACTCTAAGAGCAATGGTGTCCTAAAGCTTCCAGAAAAGCACTTGTGGCACACAAAGGGAGTGTTTTCTTATGTTATCCTCTCCCCCTGTTGAGATTTCCTTGAGCATGCACTTATGCACAGCTCCAGTGAATGTACTCTATGCCCAGACAAGTGAGAAGCTCTCACTTGTGAATGAGTGAAACTATGTATATTTAAAGTAGGTCACTGCTAAAAGGAGCGAGCATGTGAAATCAGATATTTTGGAAGGGTTGAATAAAAAGTTCCAGTGTCTCTTAAAGAAATATTCATTTGAAAATATTTTATCCGCAAACAATGTCTGTATGTTTGAAAAACACTGCATCTGGTTAGGTTAAAAAAAATCTGTAGCGCTCACCTGTCACTGTGAAGATATGAAGCTAATATATATATATATTAAAATGGTTAAATTGGATCTGTTGACATATTTCAGTTATGTGTGACAGCAGAGTTTCAGCCCTAGCTACAGTATGTCTTCTAAATCTTTTTTAGGACTGCCTGTTGTCATTATTTACAGTGTTAATAAAGCTTTTCTAATGACCTAGTTGACTGCAGCTCCTCAGCTGTGTGTAATCCATCAAAGAGTGATGGATTAGGGAAACACATACAAGCATACATCTACACCAAAGCACAGATGCTATAATGCAAAAAAAAAATGTAAGAAGCAATACTAAGATTAATAATTCAGTCTTTCAATGACAGTACACATGACATGTTATAGTATATCTCACACCCACTATTATTAACATACACACATTTGAACACATGCCACATGCACATACACACACACGCACACAGTGCTTCCCAGCATGATCTAATCTTAAATTGCCTGTCAACTCCAACATCAGCTGTTGGAGGGTTGCTTTTCCAAACTGTCATCATTGTGCAACATGGAAGAGAGCGGCATGCCTCTACCAATTATGATAAATGTGTACATTTATGTATGAAATATGATCAGTTACATGGATTGTACCCATCTGAAAATCTCTTGAGCATGTGCCATCAGTCATTCTCATACTCCATCATACCCTCGCTTGTGAACAAGACTTTGAAATACAATTTGCTCCCAAGCTGGTGGAGGAACACCACTGCAGAATACAAAGGCCTCAGATAAGGAGGATCACATGGAGGTGACGCTCTTTGCCTTGTTTTTTGGGAAAAACTCTAACACACCAGAGCTGAGCTGGACATGCACAGTACCTCTAACCCCATGTGAGTCCATAAAAGAAGAGAAGTTCAAGCTCTGTCCAGGAGTTTGATTCCAGAGGTGTTCTTGCTATAAAGCTCAACTCTATGTACTTGCCTGCAAGCTTTCCTTCCAGGCCTGAATTTAAGAGGGGACCCAGAATCCCTAGGTTGCTCTTTCCTGAAGTATCAGTTCCATAGAGACCTTTAAATTCTTAGACAGGTCCCCACGGGGGATCCAATTTACCTGAGGAGACTCTACTGGGGTCTGTTTCCCCTGAAAACACAGCTCCCAGGGTGACAGTGGCATGCAGACCTCTCAACAACAATAATGTGCTGATTGTCAGAGGAGATGTTAACCAAAAGTACAGCTCAGATTTCAAAATCAAGTTAAATTACTATTTAAAAATCAGCATTAAGATTTCTCATTTGCTTTTGTTCTGGTTGCAAACTTGACGTGTCCAAGGTGAGCTGTTCTCTTCTCTTCCAGCTACTGGTGGCTAGTGGGGCCAAATAATGGTGATGAGGGTCAGTACATCAGTCCACTAGTCAGTCTCTCAGTGTTTCCACACATCCAGCACAATAATTAACTTATCAGACTGCTTTATAGTTTAGATATTCAGGGTCCCCTGAGGATAATAGCTAATTATCTTCATCAACCTTCTCAACTTTCATCGAGAGCCCCTATCAGGTCAAATCTTCCCTGATCAGATTTCAAAATTTAATGGGTTGTTTGCAATGACATTTAAGGAGATTTTCAGTGAAACCCATAGCTTTTTGGGGTGGGTAGTTAAGATAAGTTAAGGTTAAGCATGTGGTTAATAAACTGCAATGAACCAAAAGTGTTTAGCTAAGCAGCAGTGACCTGACAAAAGTCACACAGTCACGCAGATGCATATATATACACACATGACACACGCACACACACATACACACAAAATCCTAGCTGGCTCAATGAAAATGCTGATCAGGCACACTTGCCAGAATCTGATCAATGCACCTTAGAACTAATGGAAAAGGGCTCTTGATAGGAATCTAATGGGCTCACTTAAGCAATTTATACTTAAACATGCTATTACATGCTATTCCTGTAAAAGCAGCACTTTACCAGGAGACAGCACTTACTATGGATTCCAGTTCCTATTCCCACACAGCCCAACAGATCTTTCCTTAACTCGGTCAAAGGGGAAGTGGCTCAGATAACCTTTCCATAGACAAATTGAAATCTGCAGCCATCTATCATATCTTTAATCCTAAATGTAGATTATAATTTTTATCCTCAATTATTCACAGAAATTGAATCCAAACATCCAAATGTTAAAGAATCACATGACTGCATACCACTTGTGTTTTTCTCATGCCTAAAGTAGCATGAATTATAACTTTGCTTTCACTTTGGAAAATGTAAGGCTGCTGCAGTGACCTACAAGCTACTAGATTTCATCCTGGAAAACAACTACTGAATCAATCAAGCTCACCAGATTGAACTTGGACCAATCAGTCAACTACTGGGAGCAAGTCACATGATGATGTGACACAGTGTCCTCAAAACTGATGAACTTTTTAATCTAGGCATTTTAGACTGAAGCATTTCACTCTAAATGAAGCATGACTGTGTACTTGCATGGCCTATTTCTCGCTCAAGAATAAAGCACACTCTCTATAAAGTTAAGGAGCACTCAATTTCCTGAAATTATTGCAGCATGGAGGCTTATAATATACAAGGTGATTGAGAGATTTATGCATTTCTCCACTATGAAATTGTATGATCTGTAATACCAACACTACAAACAAGATCATATACATATCTCCTCTCTCCACAAACTGTCTTGTTATCCACAAAGTTTTGGTGAGGATGAAACCTCATTAAAAGGACAAGAGTTGCATGAGACAGCACAGAGGAGCTTTCTAAAAGCCTGCCTTTGAAGTTCAAGCTGAAGTGCAGAGTAACACACACACACACAGGCGCGCGCGCACACACACACACACACACAGCCTTTAAAATCGTTTGCATAGGGGTATACGCTCATGCTCAAACATACACAAGACAAGCTGCAAATGTGCCAAAGACAGAGCAGAATGCCACACAGCAACAGCTAAATAAATGCTGCTGTCTGAGTATCGTGAGACAGGCTCAGTTCCTAAGACAAAAGTGGACTGGGAAAAAAAAAAAGAAGGGAGGGACATGCAGAGAGAGAAAAAGGAGGCAAAGGAAGCTGACAGCCTGGAATAAATGACTCGACTTCAAAACCCCTCACATCTTCCATATCCCTGCAGACTCTTCACCAACCCACCCACCCAACCAAACAACCAACCAATGGAACAAAAGCATTGTGCTTCTCGGAGAGAGGCTGTTCATTAACAGCTTGGTTGTGTGTTTGTGGCACTCTCCACTTCAAAGCCTCATCGGATTCCTCCCACCATCACTGAGAGAGAAAATAAGCCTTTGTCAAAAGAGAAAGACAGCCACGCATCATCCACAAGTTACAATTTCATGTAACAAGCCAACAGCTCATGCAAATCCTTAAACCCAGACAGACTTTGCAATGAAGTGCTGACTCAAGAAGGAAGAGTCAGTTAGTGGAAAACACCAGACTTATTTGTGGTATCCAACAGATAATGCAAAAAACAGGAGCAGTCGAATGGATTATTAAATTAATCCCCAAAAACTACACCAGACTGAGTGGTATTTCAATTTGAGTCAATACTACTGTAAGTCAGTAAAAACTAACTTGTCTTGCTCCCTAAAAATCAGACAAATTATACGATAAAAAGAGAAGAAGAAAAGAGTTGTAAGCATAATAAAGGAAACAAGACAGACAGAAAAAGAAAGACTAGTAGATACGGTAGATGGATAGATGGATAGATGGACAGACAGAGAGACAGACAGATGATTAATCAGGACCATACTTCCAACATCTGCCCATCTTGACTTACCAAGACGTTTCCTTTGACATTGAGAGGATAAACACCACCCCCTGCTGGTGATTGTTCTGGCCAGGTGTTAAAGGGAGCTATTACAGTCCATTGGAGACAGGCTGGATGCTGTGCAGCCGAAATGACCAGTCACACTTGAGGAGAATGACAACTTCATTTGTCATCTAGAGAGAAAGAGTGATGATCATCCCTCCTCACCTATGATTCAGTCTTCATTAGCCTGAGTCGGTCTGCATATGGGGAAAAGGCAGAAAAAGAAGGGGGAAAAAAAAACTTATTTGAAAGGTGATGCATGCAACAAGTAAATGTGACATACTTAAAAGTGAAGGCTATGTGGCAGCTGCCTGAGAAGATGTACTACCATGGGAAGTGAATAAAGGCCTGCGGAGGTCTGCCCTGTCAAACAGAATCCAGCAAGCAGTGATTTGGTGGTTGTTGTATTTAAGGTTACTCCAATGTCAAATAATTACATAGTTAAGCCAAATGACACACATTTACAAAGACATACATGAGCAATTCTGTGTTACCATGCAAAACGATTTTGACGGTGTGTACATATTTTTAGTGAAGATTAAGCCCTGTTTGTTTAAACTAAATTCTGATTGAGGATTATCTACACAGGGGAGGACAAAGGGGCGTCATGCAGTTCATTTTTTTGAGGGGACAAAGTCTCACAATGCATATGTCAATATTCGCACTAAGCCAAATAGTTACCAGTAATCTATTATTAACACTACATTGCATTAAATAACAATAACGTATCGAACAAGAAAATGTTAGCAAAAAGGCTTTAAACTCAGGGGTAATGTTAGCTAGTTAGCTAGCTAGTGCCACTGATTATTTTAAGAAAACTCACAAATACGTGACGACTGTTTTTACTTACGCTGTTATCTCTTGACTCTTTGTAATTAAAAGAATAGTGGGGAGAATTTCAGTGACGCTAATTTGTTTTGGCAAAAGCAACAATTTAGCTGCTAATAATAGCAAAATTCAAGCTAACACTAATGTTCGTTAGCACTACTTGTGGGTTAACGTTAGTTAAAACCGTTGATGTTACAGTCACTTTAAATATGGAAATTCTGAAGCTATAAATAATTTACAAACTCACTCAAGTCATACAGTTTGACGGCGTGAGCTGAGATTGGTTATTCATACCTCACACTGCGGTTAACCCAACCGCAATTATACACGACTTCCATAATGGCACCATGGACACACCCATAACCTCAAACCTGCGCAGTTTTACGAGCTCTGCTGCTTCTGCTTAGTGTCTCTGCTTAAAAAGAGAGGGAAGGTGGGGGGATACTTTCCGCTTGGACACACCCTAATCCAAACCACTGAGTGAAGTGCACTCAAGTCATTGAACAACCAAATTTGACAGAAACCATCTGTTTTTCACCCAGGGTACCCATAGTTTAGTTTAGTTTATTTGCATATATATATATATATATATATATAAAAGACAGTAAGAATTTAGAAAAAGTTGTTGAACATTGTGCAGGAGAGGTTAGAAGCCAAACATGGCTTATGAAGATACTTCCCCTCTATATAAATATCAATAGTAATAATTAAAAAAGCAATAATACAAAACTGATTGTGGTGCATTACAATGAAATCCATGGAAGTGTTATACATCTTTACTAATTAGAGTCCTTTTCAGATGTTTTTTTAATAATGATAATGTAGATGTTGGCTGTGTTGAATGAAGTATATTGTTCCAAAGAGATGGTCCCATAATGCAGATATCTGTATATGAATTGTAAAATCAACTTAAAACATCTGCTTGAACAAGCATATCTGGAGCAGATATAATCAAATTTTGTTACATTTTTGATTTGTAAATCATTACAACCACTCAACTTCATTAAGGCAATCATTTCCATTCAAATACAAGAGGAGAAATTATACTGTGAGTGTGTGTGTGCGTGTGTGTGTGTGTGTGTGTGTGTGTGTGTGTGTGTGTGTGTGTGTGTGTGTGTGTGTGTGTGTGTCTTATCCATCCCACAATTTGCATCTGTCAGGTGTGTAAATCTTTTTTTTTTAGGTGTCTTACAGCATATTTTCTATATCAATGACAGACAAGCTTTGGGAATATGGTTTTAGCTAATTGGGTGTTTTGAAAAGATGAAGATGAAAGGAGAACGGAAGGGATTTCTGATGACATGCGGATTCACTGAAGAGAGAGGGGATGTGTATTGTCTCAAAAATAGAGCCTTAAGCTGCATGCTTGCTGTGTAGACAAAATGGATTTCCTGTCAGGAATCATTCTTTTTCAGATCTATACTGCTTACCTCCATTAGTGTTTACTTATGCAATAAATATGGAAGGGATTACATTCACCTCCGTTAGCAGTTCTCAAAGTTAAAAAAGACACATGCAGGTCTGAATTTGAGAGCTCGATCTAAATTGAATAGGAGGCACTTTTACAGCTTGAACTAACTTATGACTACATGAGTTATTTCTGATGGCATAACATACATTGTTTCCTGGAGCGATATGTGGATAGATGAAGCTTTGCCTCATACTAGTGAAAGGCTGGATAGATGGATGGCATGCAAGGCATGTTCCAAAGTTTTGTCAGAAAGGTTTGTTGTGGGGTCATTAATCTAAATCATATTTGAAATTCAGCCCTTTGTCATCCTTACATTACAGTTAGGCTATACTCTATATAACACATTTTTAAAAAATCATTAAAAAAGATACATGAACATAAATTCTGAAATATAAATTGTTTTTTTTTACTGTATACAAATTGAGTATTGTTTTATGGTTAGGGTTGCACTACAGCAACTAAAACTTGAATTTGGTTATGTTTAAAAAACTAAATGGAACCTTTGGCGCTTTCTTGTAAACAAATACATTTATCCATATTCACTGTTGCTCATTTAGGGCTATCTATGCATTGAATGTATTAGGTTCCTCATAAAAAAAACTGCATTGCTGATTTTAAAAATATTTTAACTTGTGCATTATTTGCATCTAGGTTTGCTCACTTGCGGCCTTCGTCTTCACTGCCTTTGCAGGCACATTGCTAAGCTCTTTTGCATGATACCACCACTAACAGTCAATCAGTGGAATAGCATGAAGCATACCTGTGCATTTGTGTTCTTGTGCGTGTGCACAATACAAACAAAACATGGTTACCTACATGTAAAAACATCACTCCATAGAGCCACTACTGGTCAAAAACTCCATGGTTACAATTTAACAATTTGGTTGACAGTCTCATATGTTTGCAGTAACAAACGAGAACATTTAAGAAGCAGTTGCAGTAATATTACAGACAATTGTATTCAAGAAATCTTCAGGCAAAATTCCTAATTTGTAACCACAATGAAACGTTCCATTGGTTACTATATTAATGCCACAGTATGCATGGGCTTCATCAACTGCAATACACCACATATTGTCTGAGGCTATACACTTGATGGCAGGTTTTTATGTCTTTATATGACCATGTAAAGTCTCCTCCACTATCTTATAGGTAACCCCACATTTTGTAAGCACCCCCTCTGGTGTGGAGTCTCATTAAACAGACCTCAAAGTTGCACTGTGTGTACTAATACAAAGTTTTCTGTTTGTCAATGCTATATCTCACGATAGTTATTAAACTGCTTCCTGCTTTGAGAATAGTCTTTATTTGCAACATCAAAGCTGTTACAGAAATAAGAACACAATTACCTTTCCTACCCATATGTTTTCTGCCTTTGTCAGAAAGTGGACTGTAACTGTATGAATAAGCTGAGAGGTATTATTTGTCTGAATGGTTTTGATACAAAGACACTTATCCTCTCAAGGATTTCCCTGTCAACTCAGCATAATCCAGCACTGAACTTTTAAATGCATTATGAACCCCACAAGCCTATTGAATTATAATCTGTCAGGTTGTCAGGTAAGGGTAAAATAAATAAGTTGATGAGATGTGCAGTGATGATTCTGCACATTATTGAATAAATCTAGGGGAACAGAGGAATATTTACATCTGAACACGTTTTCTTTAGTGACAAACAACTAGACAAAAGTCCTATTTTTTCTGCCCAATCACATTAACCAGTTTAAAGCGCTGCTTTCATGTGCACAGATAATGAGGGAGGATGCGAACTTAGTATTTTTCTTTATAACAAGAATATCCATGCATGGCAATGAAGAGTTCAGACCAGCATGATGTAGGAATAATAGTATTGTCCATAAGAAGCAAAGATTTTTTTTTTTAAAGGTCGCTTTTAGTTGAAAATGATGTCACTGCTGCTAAGGGTGTGAATGACAATTTGTCATAATCATCCTTTTTATATGACAGCAGAATTGGTGAATGCACTACTTGGTGAGACCCAGATATTTTTTGCAGGAGTGGGTGAACTAAAGAAAAACTTAAACAGTCTCTGTCCATATTGCTCTATTTCTTCTGGAGGCTGAAGTGGATCAATGAGTTACTGCAGGGTTAATGGTTCATTTCCCAGCTCCTCCCAAAAGCATGTGTGGTTAAGCAAATTGTGGCAGAGAAAGACATCGAACCCCAAACTGCTTCAGATGAGCAGGTAACCACCTTTGATGCAACATTCAGCCATTGGTGTATCAACATTCATGTGAGGAAGGCAGTCAAAAATATGCGTGCAGGTCAGAAGTACTGGAAAGGTTAATTGTCTGCATGATAAAATACTGACGCATTTATTCTTTTTGTTTAAAAGATCATTGAAAATATGAGCCATGCCAAGATGATCCTCACATCTCTCCAGATGGTTTCACAATCTTGCTCCAGGATGTTGTGTGTCAGTCACCTGAAAAATGAACATGTACGCCTTTCTAATGAATCCAGCGATGTTTGTTATTCCATTGTAGATTTCAAAAGTTAATTCTGAACTCAGATTTAATGGAGTCAGCTAAAAAAAAAAAAGTAAAAAGTTTCTTTTTTTCCTCTGAATGTTAAGAATTGCTCAGGGGAAGAATTTGTTTATAGTTGAGAAATGACTTAGAATGCATTTAATGAGCAAGAAAATAGATATTTCTCAGAGAGAAAATCTCAAGTTATGGGATGTGCTGTGTGGCCATATATTGTATACATTATGTCTAAGAGTATGAGATTATATCCTTTCTGTTTATTGTGAGTGTATTACTCCAATATTCATTTGTGTATGTATAACAGAAGACACAGCTTTATTAAATGCACACATTTTCCATCTGCAAATAATTTGTTACGGCTACTGCCATTACTTTGGTTGTGAGTCTTCACTTAAAAAATGTACATCGAACAAGAAGTGCAATTACCTTCACTGTTCCAGAGTTATTCATGTTGAAACTGCACATGGGCAAAGAGATTTGTTGCCCTACTGTAAACTCCCCCTATGCTCATTACTTGAAACCTCTGATCTCCTCTGCAAGTTAGGAAGGCAGCTGAAAGGGCAGAGTGGATAAATAATGAATGGAGCCTGTGGTGAAGATTAGCGCTCACCATCTAATGGACCCGCCCTACAATTAGGATGATTGAAAAGGGATACATTTTCAATACAGTGATCATTTCAATTTTAAACCTATTATTTTTGTTTCCAGTGAAACTACTATGTAGATATGTTTGTTAAGTAAATGCAAATCACAAGAAACTTTTTCACTTTTTTTATGTATTTTGGGTCACATGTTGGCTACTTTGATTGAGCACTCTTTGTGTTTAATCCCTCAGTTATACTGCACACAATTCATGACAGGGAACAGATCAAAGGTTGACAGTGATGAGGATGATGATTCATCTTACCTCCTTGTGACCTTTTTAATATTGCACTTTAATTGAAGGACTTTAAAACATACACAAAGAGGTTGACATCTTTGTTCTAGCCCAAGAAGAAATAAACTTAAAGAAAGCAAAGACAAAAGGACCAGGGATGAATACTGGCTTAGATTTCAGACATTGAGTGAAAGATGTTTTTTAGATCAAGGGCTTGAATACGCATTTTGGTTTATTCCATTGACGAACACCCTACAATCTGACAATAGTGATCTAAAATTCATTCTATTCTTTCAATCTTTCAAGGGGTGTCTTTTAAACAACTATGGGGTAGCAAGTCTTTTCATGCTTTATTTCAACGGTTTGAAAAAGCTTTTCTGGCCTGCTCATCAAAGTTAGGTATGTTAATTAAAAAAATGCAATTTGGTGGTTGTGTCTGTCTACAGAGCCTTGTAATTATTACATCATTACCAGCACTGTGATAATTGTGACAGTGTGTCAGCATGACATTCTCCTCTTCACCTGTGAGTTGTTTTCTTATCATTTTTGCATATTCTTCCTCTTCATCTTTTTCTTTAAAAGAAGTTTCTGTAGAAGAAGAGTGACACAGATCTGGCTCATGTGACAGCATGCATGACTGCCGTTGCTTCCATGTAGCAAGGACCGTTATGAGGCTCCTCATCAGACGATAATGAATGGGGCAATTAGCAGTGATTATTAACTGCTTTGTGAGGCTTCCCTTTGCCAATTTATCATGCGAGCATGTTCAATTTATCAGGCCCCCTCAAGACATATGATGATGACAGGCAGCCACATACTGTAGAAAACAGAATATATATGTCATTGTGTATAATATATACAGTTTGTAGATATGTCATTGTAGAATATGATGTGTAGGCCAGGACATCTTTGCAGCACAACAATATTTAAGTTAAAATAGTATTTTGACACACATTTCACCTTTAACAAATATTGTGCCCCCTGCGATTTGAAAATTGCAATAGGCCATATTGGGATTTCGATAAAAATTTCGATTAATTGTTCAGCCCTATTGTCTATGTCCTCCCTGTGGCACTTGGCACTGAGCGAAGGATGATTGCAAGGGTGCTCAGTCCTTGTCTGTCTATTACAGTATATGGCCAGGAGCGAGGACATTGTTTGTCTCCCAACACTTAAAGATAAGAGAAGGGTACAGAATAACAAGTAAACAGAAAACATGACAAAAAGATAATCCTGTAGCCCATTTCATCTGCCAAATGAGCCATGTTGATGAGGAAGTATACTGTCATACCATCCAATGAAGTATGCTATTGATTCAGTCATACCTTACTCATCCACTGCATGCACGGTTCATTATGTTACTCAAACACTCTATGAAGGCTTCATTATGTCCCTCTAGCCCTTGTATAATTCATGTCGAGTGTTTGCTTCTGCAGACCCCATGAGTGTCAAGGTTGTTTTCATTCAAGCTGTGACCCAGAAGGGCTGGCTGTTGTTTTGGAGAGGCTGTTGTGTTTGGTCAGGCTGGGAGGTGGAAAACAGATAAAAGACCCGCAAGTCGACTGGATGCATCCACAGAATGACTGATTACTGTCCTTCTTATGCTGTGTCTGGCCTCCTTGTAGAGTACCGCATCTCCTCCGTCAAAATCAGCTTTCATACTCTCATTTGATATTAGTTATGGTGACCAGAGGGGGAGCAAAGGGGTTGTGGGAGGCAATTTTGAGAGTTTGATGTAACCAGCGCAAATCCAGATTAAGGCAAGCGGTGGTGGTAATGATACAGGCTTGGCAATCTATCAAGCGTTGGTGCCTGGCAGAGACACATCAGACTAATCACTCTTGAAACTGTCCCTCATTGGAGCATTGGCAATATCCTGCACGACACATCGACCGCATTTAATGCCTCCCCAAGAACTTTCAACCTGACACTTCTTATTTAAAATGTCAAAGCATTCCCTACATTAGCAGGATACTGTTCATAAAGGAAATCGATTCTTGGCATCACAAAGTTCTGATCTTCACCGCTAAACAATGAGTTGGGTGCTGAGCCAAGCCATGGAGGACCACATGCTCAGACTTGCTGAACTTTTCTAGGGTAAAGTACTGGCTAAAACATGAGTGTAGTGAAGTAATTTAGCACATACAAGTTCATGTGGTTATAGCATGATTTTGACTTCTTTATTAGCTCAATGCTTTCAGTGATCCAGGACACCTGGTGCAGCAGGGAGTGAATTCAGGCTGGGATCTAATGCATTAGCTGAAGTTTTTGCTCAGTGAAACTGCAGATTGACTTAGCAGGTAGTGATTCACTCTCTTGCTCAAGGACAGGTCAGCAAGACATAACTTGAGCTTTGTTGAGCAGCTTGCAGAAATAGAAATTCTGCTACCTCAATAAACCATAGCGTGCACTTTCATGTCAAGCAAATGCATTCTTAATAGCCAACAGCTGAATGTTAGCCAAACGAGAGAAATATGGAGAAAGCCAACTAAGCTCAGTGGACCAGGCTTTAAATCCTTAAACTCAATCCTTGGATATACACGCGATCCTTAGAATTTTCATACCTCACGTACAAGTTTGTGACCGCATTAAAAAGGTTGAGAATCTGTGTTTGCATTTGTCATGTAGGAAAAGCCTTCATCATTCATCTGACCATAATTCTCACCATCTCAGACGCAGTCAATGGTTTTAATGTCTAATTTAACCTACTACTCCCTATTTTCACCATTCTGCTATAATAATTCATCCCCCACATCAGGTATTGAGTGATTCACTACACTGTACATCCTAGATTGCTGCTTGGCAAATCTAGTATGTAATTACCATTTTGTTTGAGTGATGGTGTGGTTTTAGTTCAACTTAAACAGATGTACCCTTAGGGATAGTTCTTATTTAAATGTATATTACTGCTTGTATGTGTTTTATTATTAATAATAACATGTTGGCAGTGCTTGAAAAAAGACACAGAGGGAGGAAATGATAAACATGACAGAGGCAGTAGGAAAAAGAGAGAGATATAGGGCGAGAAGGTTTGTGAGCTGGTAGAAGTAATCAATTTTTCACAATATCAAAGCCTCACACAGGCATGAAATAGATATCAAACTGTTTCGAGATGTCCATGGTGAGGGGAACAAAAGGGTATAACTGCTAAAAAAAAATCACTCTCAGCTTGGATTGCAAGATATGCTGGTGCATTCCATACTAGACACATTTGACCTCGATTATTTCCCTTGACTTCCTCTAACACACATTGGTGCAAAGTTGAAGTGCAGTTTGGATATAGCACCCCTGTTCAACATTTTCCTTCTCTTGGCTTTGGGGTGACGCTTTATCAATTCTCTCTGCACAGAAAATATGATCAAAATGAACCAGTGTCTGCTGCAGTCACATTACCAAGTCATCTGAAAGAACGCCGTTTCAGTGCTGATCAGTTTTGACAGAATGTATTTTGGGAAATCAATTTTACAGCATCTTATCCCAAAATCAATTGATATTAGTGCATATGTGTCAATCAAAGGGAGGGACACTCAAATTTGCATGTGAAAGCGCATTAAACCAATTGTTTAACAGCCTTAACATTAACTTTAAAAAGTTTCAAAAGTTCTTAACAGTCAGTTAAAGGAAGTAGCAATAGATTTTAGTTCTCTGACATGATAAAACTTTTTATGAAGGTATGAGAACTTTTCTTTGTACTTGAGCATAAGTCCAAATCTCATTTACATTTTCCTTGATCCACTTCAAAGGGGGCTTTTACTTTGATGAGTCTTAAGGAGTTAAAATTCTTAAAGTTTAATGTGATCATTCGATTCTGACTTTTGCTTTAGCAGGCATGGAAACGTATTAATAATGCATCTCAAAAGCATCACCCTTATTGCGTCTGTGAGGAATTTGCATATATATTGGATTATCATTAGATTATCATCACAGCAGCCATCACAGCATTCCTAATTCATGAGTAAAGCGTTATAAAGTTTGCTGTGAATCTCATGACACCAGTTAAAGGGTATTAGTTAACTTGTGGTGCAGTTAATGACAGTATAAAAGACAAATTCTGTTTAATTCACCTCAGTTTAAATGTCAAGGCATTGTGTTGTACTCTTTACATTTATGAATGTAATATTAAAGTCTTATGACAAGAACATGTGCTTAAAGGATTGGTTGAGATTTATCTATCCTAACACAATATCTGCATGCCTATATAGTACATTGGAAGAGATATTAGTCGCTGTAATCATTCTTCCTGGTGTTAAGTGATCACTTCCTAGTGTGATGCACTATGGGGGGGTAAAATCCACAGTTCTGATTTTGTGCAAAAATGCTTCCTGAAGTTTGCTGAAGCTAATAAAGGGTGAGACTTCAGCAGCCTATGTAAACTGAATCAAGCAGATATTTACAAGATTACAATCTACGTTCTGGAAACACACAGATGGAAACCTGACTAAACAAAGAGACTGGAGCGACAAACGGGAGAGTCTGAAAGACAGACAAGTTTTAAACTCGGTCCAAATCTGTAGTGTCACACACAAACATGAACAAACACACTTCACAAACACAAAGTCAGAGGATGGCATTAGCTGCATTGGCCATTCAGTGTTGAATAAACACAGACTGCAAAAATTCTCCAGTTGTCATATTTATGTGCAGGGAAAATTAATTTTGTCTGAGCAGTAAGTCAGTTCCTAAAAACCTTCAAGCAACTACTGGGGTATATTCCTCCACTGCAGCTTGCCAACATAGTTTTACAAGTGCAGTGAAGATGTAGGACTGTTGTTGCCTGTCTTGAACCCCTGTAATAAAAAAAAGACATTTTTGGAATAAATGCCTATATAGTAAAGGGGGATTGGTACTGCCTTAAAGAAAACCCTGCAGAGAGTGTAAAGGAGAGAAAAAGAGACAGTATAAACTTGCAAAAAAAAGAGAAAAGAAAAAAGAAAGACAACTGGGTGTCCCGGAACATCCTAATCCTGAGAGATTATGGCTCAGCATTTACTTGGCTGAGGTCACAGTTCAGCCCAAGTTGAACTCTGAATTAACTCCTTTCATCAGGAAGTGAGTCATTCAACCAAACCCTGAGCCCAGTTTTTCAAACACATTTCAGCAGTACTGTAACATAAGCATTGCTCTAATGTGGGTTAGTAAGCAAAAATATTTGAAGTGCTAATTACACATTTGAGGAGTGGGCCTTGGGTGATACTGGCCTCTATGTGTGAAAATGAATATCCCTAATTTGTCTGTTGATCCAAACCTTCTGACTACCTGTTGCTCACTTGAATTGACATGAAAATTAGTAGCATTTGTTTTTATTAAGGACAAAACCAGTGGGTGATAAACATTTACATTGGGTGTGTAATTGGGTTCATTATGTTGGGTCATCTTTTGTTGCATGGAAGAATTAGGTTCACAGTTCTGCCCTGCAACAATGTTTTAGGGTGGGTTTTTTGTTTTTACACTACAAGGACTCAAAAGTTGGTGATTTTTCTAAAGCATGAAGTTACATGGGCTCTATTTTAGATTTCGTCTGTAAATTCAGCTTTGATCTGCATACGCTCTATACTAAAATGACACTTCATAGATCCCACAGACAAAGATACGCATAATGCAATCTAATGCAAGACCCTATTTCAACTCTTTCAAGACCTTTCTTTTCCCCCTTTTCTCACCACCCAAGGTTCATTGTAACAGCAGTGTGACAATCTGTCAGCAAACATCAAATCTACTGTGTGCTGCTGTGCGGTGTCAACAACACAGAAAGCTCCACTCGCCCACAATCCATCAACCGTGACGGAGGGACATCAAGTAGCACAGTGGCTGCCATATTCATCACAAAAACCTGCACATGGAGACGACTGCTTCAGCTCACCTCTCTTTCACCCACTGTTGTGCACTCACCTTTATTCAGCCTGAGTACTTGTTTTCCCTCTCTGCATGTCTGTCACTACAATCCTTATCACATCTGTATATATGCATACGTAAGCATGCATATGCACATACTAGTACATTGACAACAACGCTTGGTTTCGACATGTCCCTGCCAGTTACTGCACTATCATGCGCAGGCACAGAATACTCACATCATCCCATGTGTGTAGTGTCTGTCCCTACACGACAGCAGCCATTGTGTGCTATTGTATGAGTACTCTCTCAAATGTCAAAAGGATTGCAGCTCTGTGACAGTGAGTTAAGTATCCATGTGTGGAGGAAAATCATATTTCATCTCCAGGGCTTTAGGCCACGTTCACACCGACTTGAGCCCTGCATGAAAAATGCAGCCCTCTCATACATTTGAATGGAGCCCGTCCATCAGTGCAGCAGGGTTGTTTGGCAAAAACGTTTTACCTGGTCCAGCCCTTTGCTGCAACATGACATGACATCATCCAGCAAGGTGGTGAGCTGACCAATCACACATGCAGGTGCAAAATCCTGGTGGATTAGTATGTAACGAGTAGGCTGTTTTACTTTTTACCCTGTGATCGTTGCATGAAAGATCAAATTGTTGCTGCCAATATAACTTTCCAGAGTATTACAAACCATTGTGCAATGTTTTGGTGTCTGATAAGCCTTTATATGTATAAATTTGTTACTCAAACTGGACTTAATGGATCGCATTTCATGTCTCACCGGTATCTTAAATAACACCCCCACCACCCCACCACCAATGCACCACCAATCCTTGTGTTGTTTTAATGCAAGTCTGAATCACTGCTTAGGGACACCATACTGTGTCTAAATGTTTCATGGGCCATGATTGTGGAATTTGATATTGTATAATTAGTGAATACTTTACATTTTTTTATTCCACTATCAATAAAGAATGGTATACAGAATGATTTCAGGTTGATATACTTGTAGTTGTCTAATGAAGGTATTTAAAGAAGACAAATTGTCCTAATTGTTTTGAAAATTAAAATTAGTACAAAAGTTAAAGGGTCTTAACATTAATTTTAAAAAGACATTACTATCCATAACACTGCACAGAGGCATGTATATGAACTGCCAGGACAATGGTCAGCTTAAGGCACAGTACAACACATGTGAAGTTTATAACTCTGTCACAGGTAGACTAACTGTTGAGTAACTAAGGGTACCAAGGGGTTAATGTTTCTAATATAGTGCATGCATATAAGTGCACTGATAATTAAATCAGTAAAGGCTCAACTCACATGACAGAGGTGGTCTGCTCTACCTGTGACTTTTGTATCGGAAAATAATTAAACTTGAGGCATTTGTCATCCATTAGATGGTGACACTAGTGGTAATAATCTCACAAATACTCATTCCACAAAAATCATTCCACTTTGGGTGTGGAGCTTTCAAGTCTTACATTTTCTTGATATGACAAAAAGATTTTGTATTAAAACAAAACAAAACAAAAAGTCTTCACAATGTTGCCATCCTCAGAAGTGAAGCGTTTCCATCCTGCTACAGTTGACCTGCTCTGACATGAGGAGGTGTCTATCAAGGCATAAGGGGCTTGTTATTTTCCCAGCAGGCACCTCATTAGAGTCCCTATGACCTTTTACAGTTGAACAGACCATTGGTCGTGCAACGTTTTGAATACAGATATCCATTCGACTGACATTTTACAAAAGAAAAGACATTCTACCCTGTTTTGAGAAAATGCTGCCAACCTCAACATTGGTTCAAGCTTGCACAGATCAATTATACTGTGCCTCTGGCAAGTTTGATATCTGTTGGCAAATATCATATACCTTAGTGTTATGAGACAACATGCTTTTTTTTCTCTGCAAAATGAAATTTGGTGTAAAATTGCTTTCTAGGACACTTTTCCGATGTGCTAGGCATTTCAAGCTACTGCTATTTAATTGACACATATATCGGTAAATACAGACCACTGTCTACCCAACTACAGGACCCTACCATGTCCATCTATACCACTACTCACAATCTAAAAACTGAAAACTTGTAATTTAAGTGAATTTAATTCAATTTTAAATTAAGTTATATGAATGGCATCCCTAAATCTAGTAGAACCGCATTTTAAGCCACTATATATTATGAAGTCAGGTAAAGGTAAAGTTTTAAAAAACAACACATTTGGACCAAATTGGTGTAACCAATAGGTACACCTTGCTAGTACAAGGTTGAATCCTCTTCTGCCTTCAGAACTGCCTTAATTCTTTGTGGCATAGATTCAACAAGGTGCTGGAAATATTCCTCGGAGATTTTGGTCCATATCAACATGACAGCATCACGCAGTTGCTGCAGATTTGTCGACTGTCTTTCTATCAGCTCAAATCAGTCTGGCCATTCTGACCTCTGCCATCAAGAGAAGTGCCACTTCTCTGGGTGTGGATATTTTCTCTCTTTTTGTTTTGATTTTTGTTTTGTAATGCCATCTTACACCGATGGTTATTTATGGAGGTTCTCCATTAGCATGTTCAATTTTGTCTCTTTCATGCTCAGTAATACAAGAAATAAATTGCAGTATTCCCATCAAAACCACATTTTAATAGCAGTCATGAAAAGGTTGATTCATTTTTTTTTTTTTTTTGACGATGAACTAAGAATGGGTGAAATCCATTCCAATTATCTATACCTCTGCTATTGTATCCTGTTATTGTCCTTGGTAGTACTGTCATTTTGCATCTAATTAGCACAAAAGCACTTAACAGTCTCTGCAGGAGAGATATGTACCCTATTGTCGACGACCTTCACCTAAGCCAAGTGCACAATTTGCACATCTTGGTCACAGTGTTTTTACCAACATTGTTGATTCTTCTATCTATTCCCCATTCATTCCACTCTGTTCATCATTTATGTTAGAGTATATTTTACTGATGTCTTTAGTTTGCAGTTTGCAGCCCAAGCAATACTGTGTAATAACACAGTGCCAATGAACCACAAGAAGCAAATATTAAATTAATGATTGTTATTAATAAATTTGATCATGTCTTTGACTTTTTGTCTTAACATGGGATATATTTAATCCCTTACTCAAAGGTTCATTTGCAGATTTAAGGACAGTTTCCTTCATCTCATTGAAGGATGGGTTCTCTGTCCATGAGCCAACCTGCACCTGCATCCCGAACTTCTACTTCCCCAAAACTAAACTGCTGTTTATCTAGCATGACCTCATACTGCATCTCTTAGCTCACCCCTGTAATTGTGCACATTGTGCTAAAAAGAGGTATTAGACTAACCCAGCCCAGTGATACAGAAGGCCAGAACAGCAATAAAAAGGCTGTTTAATTTGCCTGCAGTGTAAGATCTCTGTGATGTGGTGGCATGCACACATAATTGCGTGGATCAGGGACAGTCATCTAGATGGGAAAACGATGTCCTTGGTCTAGTTGGTTGGTTGACAGTAGTCTCTCTATCTCTTCCTCCTTATTTCTAGATTCTCTCCCCCTGACATTGACAATAATTTGACAATCAATAATAAAATGTTTTTTTCAGATGTTTTCTGATTGCAGAATTTAGTAACCAGTTTGATTCTAACAAGATTTCAGTTATATGGAGATAAATACTGTGATAACATCAGTGCCGTGAGGTTAAAGTCCTAATGCTCAACATATGTGCAGTTTTTAAATAGTGTAGTGATCAAAGGATAAGATGAAGCTATGCTGAGAGTTTTGGGTTAATCGCTCTAGAAACTCTTTTGTAATTTTTCAATAGTTTGGTAATCATGCCAAACAGTCTTTCTTGCATTCTTATACAGTACAAATAGTCTGAATACAGTTAAGGTGAAATCTGCCTCCGCTTTCAACAGAAACCTCTTTATACCACCGCAGGACGGAAATAGATCAATATATCCAATGGTTTATTTTCAATTTCATGGTTTTCTGGTTCCATCATAATGTGTCAGTGGGTGATAAATCCCGGCCCTAACTACTGCAGTGTCAACAGGATTTGCTGACTGAATCCCCACTGTCATTCTCACATCATAAATATATTCAGCATCCTAAAATATCCCACATGTGCTAATCAGGGTCATGACTTATGTGTAAAATGTGACAGACTGAGAAAGTCTTGCAGGTTTATTTTCATTCAGTGAGATGTGACTACAACAAAAGTGATTGTGATGTGATATACAATCCAATTGACAATGTATATCAGTCAGTCATGAATGTACTTGCTTTACTATTAATAATCAAAATTATTGCAGTAGTCTAACACTATAACACATACACATATGGTACAGTTTACACTCATGGAATTACTTGATAGGCTTGCAAGATTATTTTTGAATACATGCTGGTGTAAGAGACTCATTTAAATGCAAACAAGCTGATTCATTGCTTTCTCTTCCCTCAAATATGCATGTTTTAGGCAAAGAAGCACAACTAAGTTATTCACACCCCTGGGACATAAACAGACTTCAAAAGGAAAGCATGATTTACTCGGCCATTTCCAGCGGAACCAAAATGAAACAGAAAAGACAACATTTACGTTGAATTGCAAAGAAACAATGCATTTTCCTCAATATACTTCCATATATTTAGTCTACATATAAAAACCTTTATAGCACTTCGAATGACCCTTTGAATTATTTCTCTCAAGAACCAAAACAATCTTGTTGGGACAATATGGCAACCCATCAGATGATAGTTAATTAAAAGTTAATCAGCATAACCCTTAGCATCTCTCAGTGGCCTGAATTCTGACTGCAGAGGAGTCCTCAGCTGACTAAAGTGACCCTGCCTTTCTGATGGAATGGATGAAAATGGGCCTTGACCCAAGGCCAAACATTATGATGATTAGCCTGACAAGCTGAATTCCTCCCTAGAGGCCTCTAATACAACCTCAATTAAACTGTCCCAGTCTCTGGACAACCCCAGGCAAGCTGGACTCTCCGGTTCAGTTTATTACAGCTCATCATCATGTGTGCATGATCATGTCTATTTTCATCCATGGACATTTTAATTTCACACACTTCAGTTTTTGCTGTTAAAATCCAGTCTTTGATTCATGAGATATCCTACGCATCAGTGGAGAATCTTCATTAGAAATGCATCTTACCGCTACTTTTCATTTTGAATTGTGGTCCATTCTACAGAGTGGAGACGACCATGAAATAGAAATAACAGTATTATATTTGGAAGGGGAAAAGTGGATTTTTTAATTTCTGTCATTGCAAGAGCCAGGGACGCCGGAAGTAGGGGGTCTAAGGGGCAATTGGCCCCCCACTTTACCCTCCTCCCGTATTCTTTTTAAGCCATGAATCACTGTATCCCCACAAATGCCCCTATTTTGCAACACTTACGATAAAAAGATGTTGCAGTCATTCCTGTCCCTCTAAGACATTAGGTAAGATAAAGCAGGCACACATAAAATGGCAAGAATATTTACATTTTAATCCAATCAAAGAGGACATTGTCACACAAATCAAATGCATACGCTCACAGCTGAAACCTATTTGGCACACGCAGGTAACCAGCCAGTCAACACACATGTTTTGAAAGTTCACGTGAATTGGTTAATTCATGATATCACATAGTTATGACAGATCCAAAGCATTTCCCTTTTGAGTAAAGGCTATCAAGGTGCTCCTGAAGTTTATTTAGGCTATTGTAGGCTATGAATGACATTTTCACAACAACATGGCATGTTGATAACTTGTGAAGGTGAAGCAGTAGGAGAGTAATGTTTTCTTCTGATTTATCGTTAAATATGGATTTGTGGCATAGGTGCTTACAACACAAGGACAGTATTAACATTTCTATTGCCTGCTTGCTGTTGCTCAGCTGCAGAAGTGTTACTGTCCTGTAAACTTGTAGTTTTAGGTAATTTAACAAAATAGCTTGTATCTAATCCCACAGGCGCTAGTTAGCTGCGCCACCCTGTGGTGCAGTAGTTACTCCGTAAAGGTTTAGTGAGAGTTTCTGCTCTATCTACTGCTACACACACACACACACACACACACACACATACACACACACACACACACACACATTAACACACACGCACACACTTTTTGGGCCCCGCACTTCTGAAATGAATCTGGTACCCCTGGCAAAAGCCAGCCCTTCATAAAATACTCACATGAAAATGATCAAACCAAATATTTTCTGCAAAGAAATTAAACAGCAGCTCATCTCTTTATATCTTCCATTCTGCTGAATTAAATGCTCGACTTTATTGTTTTATTCACCACTGTGGCTCATTTTACATTATGCTAAGGAGTTTCAATAAATCCAGTTTGTGGTAAGTACTGATTTAGTTCACAGAGATGTATTGTCTTTCTTTAGTATTAACATCTGCAACCCACTCACGTCTCAGACACTGTTTTTAAGACTACAAGAGAGCAGGAGAGGGAGACAGAGAATGAGAGGAGAGACAGTTCAGACATTACACAAAAAGCAAAACACCAAAACAGCATCAGCATAAAAATAACTGCGAGACCCCAACAAATAGGGAGGGGTTATGAATCCTTAAATCAGTGGTTTAGAATTAAATCTTTTTTTACCCCCCAAGGCTGGCTAAGACCCAAAAGTAGTGACCTGGAAAAGGAACAGGTGCCTTGACAACTAAAAGAGACAACATGTTTTTTCTTGAATATTATTTTACCTGGTTTTACCCATATACTGTATATAAAGATGGACATAGCGAGGTGTCACCCATTGGTTTGCACTGGAGCCGGTTTGAAGCCCAAATCTTATTAACGGAGCAATAATTTCCAAAATGACCATGAGCACACTTATTATTAGAGATCCTGAATTTAGCAACTGAGACCATAATGACTCTCAGAGAAGTTGACGCTTTTTGAATGGGTGTCTACTGGAGCCAGGGATTTTTTGGAGCTACCATCTAGTGGCTGTCTGTGGCATTGCACTTTAAAGGACTTCTGCATTGGCCTTAGCCTCAAATCACGGTAGTTGCCACTTGGTTTTACCTGAGACAGACAGTCTGTTTTTTTTGTTGTTTTTTAAAAAATTAAAATTACTATTTTAAAAAGTATGTGCCTAGTATCACAATGATTAGATTTTTTCAAAACATAACCATGCGTACACACAGTTTTATAAATATAAAGCTAAGAATGCATAAGCATAGGTATATTTCTTTGTATGTATACAGTCAAACGCACCAGTCCAAAATCTCCTATAAGTGTTCAACTGGGTTTAGATCTGTTAACTGTGAAGACCATTGCATATATGATTAAACTATTCAGTGACCACTTGTTCCATGTATGGAAGCATCTGCATTTATTATTTTTCTCCAGTCATTTATTTAGGTTTTTCCTCTAATTTATCACCTGTCTGTATATTGTGCTGAAATTGTTACACTATTAATATTGAAATATAATATTGTGAAGAAATTTCAGTTTTAAACTGTGCCCCATCAATCATTCAAGCACAGTTGTTGTGTTGTTTGGGTTTGGAGTATTTAGGGAAATGAAGGGTCATTTGTTTGCCATTTAGTGTTATGGCACTATAACCCTGGAAAGTACTGTCTCAGAAGAAAATCATTAAAACCTAATTTGTATTCTCTGCACTGCTGCACTGCAAACAATGCAGCCAAGTGGTAAACAACAACACTTCTTTTGGCCTGATTTTAATAACAATATAATGACATTCAGTTTAGCATATTCACATCCATATTTCAATTTTGGTTTTATGTATCTTTATGTATCTTTCTGTGGCTCATATAACCAAACAATTTTGTAATTAATATCTAAAGACCAATGGGGAGGAATAGAACAGCACAATAGTGGTTTTACCTATCACTCTACAGTGACTTATCTCATTTCATCACTGTGTGTAGAAATGCTCAGAAGAGGAACTCAGGATGCTGTGCTTTGCATTGTAATATCTTTTCACAGCAATTGGTATTCTGCCTGAGCCTGGGAATAAACACAGCCCTTGCTTTCACATTCATCTACATTCTGACCAGTCTGTAATGCACTAAAAAACAGCAAAATATGTACGTATATTGAGACACAGATCAGTTTTGCCCTATCAATTGCAGTTCTAACATACCATAATACGTTAATCAGCTCTGATGATGTTATTACCCTCAGCTTTGCCTCCTCCCTTCATCCCCATCATCATCTAAACACCTGGTGACCCCGCACTGATGAAGCTGCTCTAAATGGGATTCAGTCACCCCGACCCTGGAGCCCCCCATCTGTAATTAATCACTCAATGTTTTGAAACACAAACAGCCTGTTAACGCCCATTAGGAGTTTAAATGTGGCTCCTCATGACCGTGTTCAGCGGAGATGTTGCTTTTTACACAGCTGTAAATCTGTGTTTATGAAACTGCAATTTTATGGGTTCAGTTGTTAAAGTTTTTACTATTCTAAAGTCATGTTGCGTGGGCGATAAAACTTATAAAACTACTGTTTATAATTTAAACATCAAATTACAAAGAAATTATAATGAACTAAAGTAAGAAACATAACGTAATGTGAAAGAAATCTGTTAAATGAAATTTCATGAGTGCAATCAAATCTAGTTTGCAAATTGTTTCAAATAACTAACTTTTGTATTGTATAATTTGTATTATCTAGTTTATGAAGCTGTTTCTACTCAACTTTTACTCCCTTTATTTTTTTACTTCTGCCAAATTGACCTCATGATGCACCTAGGCTATTCAAAAGTGTTATTATTTGACATGTGAGTGGTATTATACATGCTCATTGAACACTGTGATGACAAAATCATAATTATAATTTTTTATTTGTTCTTTAATGGCATTTTCAATCAATAACATTAACCCATCTTCCATTTCCAGACAAAAAGTGACTTATATATACTCTACAGTACTTCTAATCATGTGATGTAATCAATAATGAATATGGTTGTGTATCATGTCATATAGGTAAATCTAATCTAATCTAATCTAATCTTATAATTTTCTTCATTAAAACAAGTCCTCTGAGCTCACATTCAGTATTTTGTAAGTAAAAAAGATAAGCATGCTGACTGGCAAGTGAACAACAAATGAAGTTGTTTTCTTTCTAACATCAGATATGGATGGCAAGAGTCAAGTGAAATGGAATCAAACTGTCAAACTCTTTATGCTGCAAAATGAACCAAAAGTAATAAAGTGGCGCCCATGAGACTGTGTCCATACATTTATTCATCTCTGAAACCACACAAGCACAAGCTAATATGAAAAAATGTACACATACACAGATCAAAAGAGCATCTGTATGCCAGAGACAGGGACATGGGCAATTCACATGCACAGTTCAACGACGCCATACACATGCTCACTTATTCAGTGGCATGTGCAGACACAGTAGATGCACACATGGACACAAGTTGTATAACGCCTTGGGCATAAGCCACATTTCACATTTTACACTTAACAGGCCATGTTCAAAGGAGACAAACAGGTCATCTGAAACATCATTAAAGCCCAGTTTTTGACAATCCATATAATCTCCTGCATTTGACCAATTACCCACGTGTGTGGGCAGCACTGAAGCAGAGACAGGGACAGGCGTGAAGATTGGCAAACTTTGATTTCTGCCTCTTGTGGCAACTACTGCTGTAGTCAAGCTTCACTGATGTCAGTCACTTGATTAATGCTCCTGTTGGCAGACTCCCCTCCCTTTCTGCTGTGTAGTGTATGTTACTTTTTTCAGAATCCACCAACCTCCAAATGTGCAGAAAAAATACCAACAAAAGGTAGCTATCGAGTGAGCAGCAGAGCACTAACAAGTGTACGATGGTAAATAGAAGAGTGACAAGTGTTTGTTCCTTTTGTCAGTAAAACCAATGTCACAGAGGTTGATTTTGAGTGGTTAAACAAAATGACATGATTTCTAAAAATAAAACAGTGATAATTATTTGTGTTTCTTTTTTTTTTTTTTTTTTTTTACAAATTAATTATAAAATCATGTGCAAACACAAATATAGAAACTTTGAGAATTGCTAATCATGAGATTTTAAAAGTCTGTCTGGAAGGACACTGATTGAATCTAAAATGAGTTCTGCCAAACCAGTCTTCTGTTTTAGTACAGTGAAAAAACAAAGTACTAACAGCCTCTGGGTAAACAAGAGTGCATCTAATGAGAGAGAATCTAATGATATATGTTTACTTGAACTGACTGGCAATGTAAGCTGCATAGAAAAACTAATTATGTCGTTATATCTTGAAGTTCTTTGGAGCCCCTAACCACAAGTATATAGAAATATAAAAATACCACGGATGATATAATGAGTCACACATGCCAACATTCTCTGGGGTGAGCAATAGTAAGAGTCGAATTGTATAGCTTGTGTTTCACTAACACAAAGATGCCAGAAAGTTAATTAGACGGTGCTGTAAGAATGGATAGCACAACATTCAGATGAACCAGCCAAGTACGGGGGCAGGGAGGTAGAGAGAATGGAGGATAATATGACGATACGGTAAAAACAGGTGGAAGTACTGCAAGTGAAGGCTTGAAGTAGTAGAAGGTAGTAGAGATGGGTGATGGGTGGCTATGCATCAATGGAGACTTTCTGTGTGTGTGTGTGTATGTGTTTGTGTGATTGGCTGCTGGAGTGAAAGCGGGGTGCAGACGAGCAGAGGTTGAATGCGATGGGAAGGTTTGATTAGATTGTAGGGTCTAGCTTGTGTGGCTAAATTACGGTGTGTGTGTGTGTGTGTATTCGATGGCATGTGGTGAAGATGGAGTGAGGCTATAAAGCAGGTGGCTGTGACTGTTGGAAGGTTTTAATATATGAGGGGGAGCCTGGAAGACAACGGGGAGCTCAGACAGGCGGTATTAAAAGGGGTGGGGCTTGGATGGCAGGACAAAGTTAGAGAGAAAACATGAAAGTTGGGTGTGATACAGTGAGGGCTTAGTGTTTCCATGCAATGATATTGATACTGGTGCTGAAAATGATTACTTGTGTTTCGTAATATAGCAATAAGAAAATTCAGCTCTGGCAGTTTAGGGGGGTTGGGTGAGCAGCCAAGCCACTCACATTAGAGAGTGTTGTTTTTTATATACAAGCACATGATGAATATGTATAATCTAGAGATGAAAAACAAGTGAAATGTAAATAGCAAAAGGAATTAAAATAAACACTTTTGAGCTAATATATCCAGGCCTTTATATATAAATTAAAATGCATATTTTAAAGTTTCTAGCGTGTGCAAGGTGAAATCAAACTGCTGAAAATCAGTTTTTGTCAACTGCATTATCTGTAATCATGACTTTACATAACAAGTTGATGGTGATTACAGTAAATGGCAATTTTAATAGTCTAACTGATGAACTAATCTAGCAGCAGGATAGTGAGCAGGCAGATCATCCCTTAAACAAATGAGACAGGTTCAGGCAGGGGTCACAATTCTGTTTCCTCATATCTAGCTGCTCTTAACACAGTATCTTTAAGCTTTTCCTTCGGGGATTCATAAGGCATCACATTCCTATTAATGATAAATAATGTAACAATAATAAAACTAGGTTCGTTTTGGGTGAGGAAGAGCCCACGGAATGTCCCCAGGACACTTGGCGAGGTTTGGGCACAGGCAGGAAATGCAAATGGAGAAGGATGTGAAGAATACTGTGGGATTTGGGAGCAAGGGGGGTAGAGGTGAATGGGAGCGGGAAGTGAGTGGAGGGAAGGAGAAAAGAACAAGTGGTTGAAAGGAAGTGTGTGTGAAGGGAGGGGGACATAAGGAGAGACGGAGGGAGAGGTAGAGGTAGGGGTTTTGAAAGGCGGACATCGCTGGCACAGCGTTGCTGTGTGTCCTGGCACGGCTCCGGGATGGAGCAGTACACCTGCTCTCAGTCCAGTCCCTGTGGATCTACAGGCAGACCGTCAGTTCTAAAACACACACCAATCTTATGCAGTATACACACACACCCACACACACACACAGACAGATGCTGTCATATTTTGGTTTTGCATTTACACATTTTCTGAAGCCATAGAAATAGTGCTTTTTTTCTACCTTTTTGTCCCTGAGGCTGTTTCTGATTAATTATCTTTTTAATCTTAACGTATAATATAGAGATATATATATATCATAAATGCATATCCAGACACACACATGCTTTACACACCACAACTGTGCAGTCAGGCAGAACCATCCTCTTTATTACATGACTGTGTTCTCAGCTCTGTATATAAGAGTGTGTACATGCATACAAATGTGCTCACACTAACAGAAGTTCACAGTAGCCTCAAATGACAGCATTAGTGAGTCTGATAAGGACTGTTATATAATGCAGTATTTTGAGTTTACATTGATAAGAGCAAAACAAACCGATTTCAGAGGATTTGGGAGGATTTAAATTGAATAAGAATAAGAAGAACCCAATTTAAGATTTGCACCTAATCATGGCTTAGTTAACAAATTATTTAAGATTGAGCCATTTGAAAATATTCCCAGTCATCAAACAGATATAAACCAAGTCGTAATGAGGGCTATTTTCAGATATGAATGGAAGTGGGGGCTCATGCATAAATCTCTTAAGTGGTTAAACTTCTGAGCATCTAATAAAGTATTGCAGATCTAAATGATTAGTGAATCCTTTATTCAGTCATATTCTAATCACAGTGGCCAAGGTGTTCCCTTTTGTTCCTACTCCTAACAACTTAGTTCAAAGCATTCTTTGATTTCCTTACTATGTTTTAACAAAAAAAACCTAATGAATATTTAAAAACAGTGAATAGCCAGGTGTCTTATCACATTTCACTTCTATTAATGATAAAACACAACTAAGTTGACCCCTCTCGCCCCAGTGGTGAAAGAATAATTCACAAAAATTCCACTGCTAAATTAGCATCAGCACACACAAACTCTATGGTTCTCACATTGCTGGTGCTGAATGCTTTTCAAAACCTCCAGTTTCAAAAAATTAGTTTAATTAAATATCACATAATAATTGTAATATGGTGAATTAAATAGAATATGAAAAATATGCCCACCATGAGTGTTATTGCTAAACATGCACAACGATTACAAATAACCAGTTATAGTAATCATTATGAATTAAGCTAATTAAATCACTAGTAAATATTTACTGTATATTCTAACTGAACCACATGAAATAGCATGTGGGATTTATTTATATGAACTATGTCAAAAATGTATTAAGGCGCTATAAAGGTTTTAACATATGATGTCATGCTCTGTGTGCTGTATAGGAGATATGAAAAACAAGAGCAAAACAGTTTATCAGAGACGATTTGACTTTGATTACTTCCCCTAATGCCTTTCAATGAGATGAAAAAGGGACATTCCACTGTATTGCTTTGATGGCTTCCCCCCCTTGAGCCAAGCCAGGGAAAATGACCACTGTGGACACAGGTTGTTGACCAAAGGCAATCTTCCCATTGTGGCCAAATAGCCCACAGAGATGTAAACATTACATGGAAGAATGGCCTACTGATCGACCTCAGAGATTGCAAAGTGAAGGTCAATGGTTTGTCCAACAGCCTATCAGAGGATTGTGAGTGTGACCGTGTGAATGTGTTTGTGTCAAAGTGGGGGCACATGCGATTGGAGTGGGGTGGTGGGGGAAAACAGTGGTAAATTGAACCACCCAGTTTCAAAAAGGACTTAAAAGTGACTGTCACAAAGGATAAGCTTGATCTCTTCACTTCCACATATTTTTTCAAATGTGCATCCTCATTCGCACACACACACACACACACACACACACACACACACACACACACACACACACACACACACACACACACACACACACACACACACAGTGGCCACAGTGGGCCGCAGGTGTTGCTGGTGATATCTAACTTCCTAATCTCACTTCACACACAAGTATGTGTCTGTAACTGAGATTATGCTCCAAAAGTTTATGTGACGTTAAGCTGTTAAAAGAGCATGTGTGCCATTTTGAACCTAATCCTTTTATATCTGTCTGAAAATCAACAACGTTTCTTCTTCAAAATGAGGTTAGGAATATCTGACCCAGTAGTTTTGAGTGTTTTTTTTTGTTTATTTTCAGTTTACTTCCCCGTCTGTTTTTGCCTTCAGGGACATTCAATTCTTCCACCTAAGCACTGCAAACTTAACACAGCAATTACAGTAGCGCTACCTTATGTTTAAGTTATTAAAGCATTGTATGAATATGGGTACAGGCTAAGTCACTTCAAATTTGTGGGGAAATGAGCACCATTTGCATAACTCACTTGGCCGTGCTTTGCAATTATGCCCCCTGTTCCGACACATGCTGCATCGTTTTGCATGTAAATTCAATTCGGGTGATAAGAGTACCTTATGAATATACAGTTAATTGGCAGCAAATTCCCCTGTTCAATTTTCAATCGTTCCGCAATTACCGGAGGAATCATAATGGCTTATTTCTTCTCTTCTCACTCTCTCTTCCTCTTTCCCGTTGACAGAGCAAGACAAATACCAAAATAACTGTTCCTTGGGCAGTATCTCTTAAATAGAAAAAAGAAGAGGAAGAAAGAAAAAAAAAGATAAAAGGGAGAAGTGATCAAGGAGAAATTTGTGGCTCTTGCCTCCCGGTGCTGTGTGCATACGACTGAATCTGAGGGAGATTGCCGGCGACACGGCGTCTATGGGAGATCAAAGAGGTTCCTTGCTTTGCTTTGCATAACTCAAACACCATCAATAATGCATTTTCCTGCCCTACCTGCCGAGCACAGGAGCCCAAGTGCGCGCGCTCACACACGCACACACACAACGGCCTACAGCAGTGCTTGGCATTAAACTACACTGTCTGCTGAGCAGTTCGGAAGCCAAGATGGGTACAGGTTGACAGCTACCTCGGGGCTAGTGAAGGCTGCTGAAAGGTGAAAACTGGTTGAAATGCATTTTAACAAAGCGTGGTTCAGTAACCTCGAGGGCGTTTCTCTGTCAATCACTCAATTGCCCATTCTATGACGTCTCTATACATACAAATGGGAATTAAACTGACCATCATTTTGATCTGATACATTTTCCAGTCTGATCTTAAATGAGAGAGAAGTGCACAAATAGTACAGGTGAAAGCCTAGAGTTCTAAAAAGAAAAAAGTTATGACATTAAGTTTGCCGGTTCCTCTGACCAGATGGAGAAACTTGGGTCTGGAATATAACTACTTCATTCAACCGTTATTGTTGTTATACAAGCCTGTCCTCCATAGAAAAACAACACAATAGGTCATAATGTCAGTCGCCAAAAATGACCTACAGTTACTTTTGAGTGACAGGTGTCATCTAGCGGCCATAGTAATTATGATCCAGCGAAGTGGTGCGGTGCAGATGACGTCTATATAAGGTGCAAATTTCCATGGCAGGTTGGGTTGCCGGTTAGATCCTAACTTACAAAAAGTGAACTTACTGGACTTTGCTGCAGGAGACCACTGCTCAATTCCCGATTCCAACTGCGAGTCAGGACAGTTTTATAACTATGACTCTTGTGGTGGTTACTGTTGCCATGACGACGTAGGCTGCCTGAAGTAGTAACTTTAACCCACACCACATTTTAAGTGATCATTTTAACCCAAACCATGACCTTTCCCCAACACCAACCAAGTACCTAACCAGACCCTAACCACAGCGTTGTCATATCATAAAACATAATTATTTTTAACAGTGATTTTAAAAATGCTGTTGTCATGCTGATAGAGGAGCCTGACTAGAAAACGCTCCTATGGGTCATTCTGGAGTGTGGTCATTTAATTTGGAGGACGTGTTGAGTTATATGCAGCTGCTTCAGTGGGCAGCAGAACAGCACTGCGCTGTTCAAGGTTAAATAAAGGTTAAAAAGAGATTATGACTAGTTCAACAGTCACTATACATACTAATTCACCCAGTTATTTTATGATCTAACAAAGACATTGGTTGAGAATGTTTCACTATACTTCTCTCACTACACATGCCTGTTGATGGTCCCACAGCTTATTCTAATCATTGAGTTTATGACCTTTTCAGTATAGAATTGTATGTCTAACTACTTGTCCTCCCTGTCACCTATGGTGGGGATATTTATTACTGGCTCCCCCACTCAAGTCAACAGTATTGAGCAGGCTAACTATGATCAATGAATTCCGTGCCTCGTGTCTTACACTCATTCTCAGCTACATATAGGTCATGTTCGACTTTGAGGAAAAAGTACTTCAGCTAAAAGCAGATGAAAGCTGTGGCTTGTAAAGGCATCTAACATCATTTTTTCCACTACACAGCTAAATAGCAAATATCCATCAGGAAGCAATGTTGCATCTATTAAGAGAGCTGATGGATGACTTTCCATTCAATCATGAGGCATGGATATTTGTATCCATTTTTCTTGCATAAATACGTCAGTAAATTCCCCAGCATTGCACTTGCTGCAAATGTCTCTCCTTTTCAGTCCCATTTGTGTGGCTGCACCTGTAGGGAATCATTTTACCCTTGTGTACTATAAAAAAAACGTTATTCAGTATTACAATGAAGACTTATAAACAAGATTTTTTAAAAAAAAATTAAAAATACAAAGATAAAAAATATCTCCCACTTTTGTTGAAGATTCAACAGATAATTTTAAGACATGAAAACACATCTCTTCTAAATATGACTTTAAATGTTCTTTTTGTGAAAAAACAACAAAAACCATAGTATCCACCAAGGTTCCTTAGTGAAATTTACAGCGCAGAAAATTATGCAAACAGCCTAGGCAAGACGGATCTGACCGTGGGATGACCGATTCCCTCGTGCTAAGCTCCTCCTTCAGGCACCACAAGAGGCACAGACGTGGCATGAAGTCGATCTGTGAGAGAGCATGTTGTAGCTCAAGAAGGGAGGTGTATGGGTCACTGAAAATAAAGCATACAGGCACCTAAATATGCATATGCTCAAACACACAAGTACATACATGCACATTCACATATTCACACAAATCCTACTGTGTGTGAATGTGTGACAAGGACTATAATTAGTATGTGTCCCTATTTCTCAGATGTTACTATAGATTATATGGCCTGAAATATGAGCATTAGCAAAAGAAACAATGAAAAAATACAGTATGATAAGCACTGTGGGTTCATTTCAGTTTTGTGTTAGCACTTGCTCATGCAGTATGTATTTGGCCCACATAAGGAATTCAAGAACATTTCCTAACAGCCATTAAACTGTAATAGACGGGAAACACCTTGATCCCGCCACAATTAGAGGCTCCTTCAGTATAATGACGAGGTCATAAAAAGAGATGAACCTGATAATGATAAGCCTAATTTGTTTCCTAAATTAATGGAGTGAAGACATGCAGCCTAAGCAACAATAAAGGCAGATGTGAAAATCAAAGTTTAATCACAAAAGTCTGAAAGTACTGTGATAAGCCAGTATCTTGATGGGGAAAAGGGAAAAGAAGAGTGCTTTTGTGATGTTATTATTTTTGGTGCCATAGCCGAAGGCGTGCTTTTCACTTTCATTTTATTTCTTATCGAGTTTCATGCCCGGAAAAGTAGAGGGGAAGCCAGTCTTTAATGTCAAAGTGTAGTATCCCACCATGACATTTTGATTTTTTTGTCTATTATTTTTCATCATCAGGAACTTGTCTCCTCATAGAAAATATTTGTAACAGGAGAAAATGTTGGCCAGCTGCAGGGGTTTAAAAACTTTCTCAATTTGGGAAAAATCCCAATTACTGTGTATTTTTTTTTTGGCCGGACATCCATTTGAGGATGAGAAGGGATTTATTGGATTTAGAATGGATTTAATTTATACTTCAGAACTTTCCATCGTCAGTAAGTATATTATAAAGCAAATTATACCACATTCTATAATAAATTATGCTGTATTTTATGTTATTCTAGTTACTTTCATTGTTTTCTGATCTTTTGAAGTTCTCTGTGCAGTCCAAATGTGCCTGGTAATCCATTTCCAGGGCTTATAATGCAACCACATATATAAACCATCACCATGAGATGGGTCCAAGCAGTCAGTCTGATGTGTCTCAAATTTCAGTCGAGATGAACGATCTGGGCGTCCTCTTGAAAACCACTTCAACAAGAAATGTGATCTGTCAAACTGTCAGATGGTTCAATGTAATCTGTCAGTCACTTCAAGCCATCTGAATACCAAAAAGGTAATTAATTTGAGTTGAAGTAGGAGACTTGGTACGGTAGATGGATCTGCTCATGTCAGTTAATGCAATGATGGCAATTAAGTTTAAAAACAGATGCATTCAAAATGTCATCTCATTCCCAAATCCCACTTAAACCTGTTGTGTGAATTGGAGTGGTACTTAGCTAAAACTAATTTTCTATCAAAAGGCTTCTAGGTAACACAAAAACAAAGGCCAACTTAAACTATAATCATGTGCTGCTGATTAAGATTGAAACTACCTTGTTTGAGTTTGTTTTTGTTTTTTTTTTGTCTTAAATTGTTCATGCAGATACAAAAACATCCCCAATGTGTAATCTGGCCTTTAAGTGAATATTTCCTCATTCACACATACACACTTGACTTCTCTGCAATTTCTAACATGACCTTAGATGTCATCACAGAGCCAGACACATGTGTTTAAGAACACAGAACACATACACACCAAGTCATGCATGCGCACGTGAACACACTCACACACATACTCACACACTAATATACACAGCAGGACATACATATTAATGAGAAATCAGCAGCATCTTCGCCTTTCCCCCACTAAGCTTTTGCCCTTTTCTCATGTACAGCAAAGGACACTGACTTGCCATGCATGAGCATATACTAACACACACTCAACACACACATACAAAGCATACTAAATAACAGTCACAAAACTGCAGCACTGTCGTTCTTCCTCTGCCCACTTCATGCATACACAAGCTGGCAGCGACAGCAACAAATGGCAGTGAAGGCTGAAGAGTGCCCCCTGCTGTTACACTGAGATGGAGGACGATCCACCTGGTTCTGGTCATTCCACTGCCCTACCTCTCTATTAGCAGAGGCTTACTCGGAGGTGGAGGGAGGTCAATATCATACTGCAGCCACCGGAGTAATAAAACCACAGGCAACCCCTACAGAGTGAGAGAGGGAGTGGGAGCACAAGACAAGGCTGGCAAAGTAGGTACGAGGATTTAGGCAATGGCCAGAAGTAGAAGTGAGGGCGGTGAAGCTCCAGTAGAGAGGTGAGATAAAGTAAAGAAAGAAGAAGCATACAGGTAATTCCATGAAAGAAGGGAAGTGCTAGGGGAGTTTAGAGAAGTGCTGGGAAACCTGGCAAGAGAGAAGATCCCCTTCTCTCTTGCCCCTTCTCAGGGGAAGGTGGAGAGGTGGGGGGTCTGGACGGGGGGGGGATCAGTGGAAGAAAAAGGTTTGAGCACTGAGCTCACATGTGCCTGGTGGTTCCCAGCACAGTTTCTGAAACCCATGTATCTGTGGGCCAAATTATTAAACAGTATTTTATATTTGATGAAAATGAATCAAGTCAGAGATATTAAATATAGGCTATGTGTTTGTAAAGCAGCAGTGAACTACAGTTTATCAAAGATGGCAAGTGGTTTTTCTAACAAGCACATTTTCCAAACACGTCCAACTTGGAACAGAGTTACTTGTGTATTTGTCATATTCAATTATCTCAGTGGGATGTTTAATGATAAGTGTTCTATGCTTTCAGATACAATTGAATTCCAACAGCCGTGGTAATTATGACTGTCCGTTGGGAGCAAAGGCAAAAGAAATGTGACTTGGTTATAGAGCCACAAAGTCTGCACAGGGAGGAAGTCGACATGAATGTGTAGATGAACAAAACAGTCGACATTAAGGCAGGAGACAGCTGTTTGTTTTTAGTTTCCTTCTGACAGTCAACGTGGATTTCTTTTAACCATGACCACGGCTGTTCCCTAACTATAATCAAGTATTTATTATTGTAACCATGATGAAGAAGGTCCCATAAATTAATGAATGTACTATTTAACCTTAATCCTACCAACTGGGGTACCTGCAGACCCCAGAGGTATACTTTTTATCATATCTCATTAATGCTTTATTCTATCATTCCAATTTTTCATGACATTGTCAATTAATTTGTTCCTAATGACTTCATATCATATGTATTGGGGTCCTGGGGGACTCCTGTCAAAAGCACCCAATTCCGCTTATGCAGTTTTAATAGATGGAACTATTTATTGAGTTCATGTTTGCCATGGGTCCTAATTTACAGTATCACACGTTATCGGGGCGTAGGGGCACTGCCAGTCATTTTGAAGCTTTGTGGAAAGATTGTACTTGAGATAAAAGTTGCAATTTGTATTAAAGAAAAGTATATATTTTTATTTTACACAACATGCAAATTAACTGTAACTTTCCTTTAATAATAATAATGTGGGGTTTTTTTTCAGATGACATTAGGTCACACGAGGGTTAAACCCAAACAATGGTCTTTCCCTAACCAAATTGGTTTTGAGCCTAAACCAAACCAAACCTTGACTATTGTGGCGTCTGATCAGAAAACATCATTCTAGAGGGCATGGACCAATGACGTATTTTGTTTTTTAATTTGGAAGACTTGTTGGATCCAGTTTCATCCAAAATGGCATTGATTCGTTTAGTATAAAATGACCTAATATTAGTAGGTAAAAACAACTATTTGACTTCATTATTGCATAGTGATTATCTTGTTCTAAATCAATGTTATATGGCTGGTTTTACAGACATGTTCACATGTCATAGCAGAAAAGGCAAAGGTGTAATTAAAGCTGCACTAATCAATATTATTATATTAACAGTGGGTCAAATGACAACATGTAATATTAAAGGGGTTGCTCATAATGACAAACTGACAGAGATATCACCCAACTCTGCTGTTGTTTCTCTATAACCTCTCTAGAGCATTTTAGTGTCTTTTAGCTCATTGTGTTGGGTTTATGGCAGCCTTATTGTTAGTTCACTCTCACCGCTCTCATATTTTCAGCAGCAGCAGGCAGTTGTTTTCAGTGGAAAAAGCTCTGATAAAATCACTGTATGCTACCTGCCCAGCACCCAGTGGCAGACAGATGACATTAGTGACTCATGACCATTGTGGAGCATTTAGGAGTTAGATAGTAGATATTCCCCTCACGGGTTGGCGGAGACCAAAACAGAGCTAAAACGACAGTAAGTACGAGACGTGATTCAATCAGGTGGACAGAAACATGACTTCAAATGAATGCTAATATTGCTTGTATCTACTGGGTGTTGTAAATAGGCAGTTCTCTGACAACATATTCAGCATAACAGTTGATAGACATTGTACAGTTGATAGACATTAGTTGATAATATGTCTGTGTTGTGTTTTCAGTTTGTTGTGCTGCCTCAAAGTGGCCAAGAATGAATTAATAACATTAAAAATAGCCGAATTCCAGTTAAGTTAGTCACAATGGTTCTTTTCCTGCTATTACAAATCAAAGTGTTAAAAAAAGGACTGTGATGATATGAGTGAAATAAATCCCTTCCTTCCTAAATTCCCTCCACATTATTCCATCTTCCATAATTATCATTATCCTTATTAAGCCAAAAATGAGGCAGCAATTTAAAATAAATAAATAAAAACCAAACCAAGCAATCAAATCTCAATGGGTTGTGATGAAGACAGGAAAAGAGGGTGGGATTGGGAGGAAATACAGATGAAGACAGTAGAATGATCACACCCATCTTCAAGAATGGAGACAGATTCGATCCCAACAACTACAGAGGCATCTGTGTAAGTAGTAACCTGGGGAAGTTATTTGGCAGTAGACTTCCTTCTTCATCAACCACAGTGTCTTCAGCAAAAGTCAGATTGGACTGCTTCCAAATTATAGGAAAGCTAACCACATTTTCACCCTACACACACACACACAAATTGATTAATATGTAAATCAAAATAAAGACACAATTCATGCATGCTTTGTTGATTTCCAAAAAGCTTTTGATTCAGTCTGGCATGAGGGATTACTTTTCAAACTAATAGAAAGTGGTATAGGTGGGAAGTCTTTTGATGTTATTAAATCAATATATGAAAATAACAAATTGGCTGTCAAAATTGGAGCTAAACACACAGACTTCTTCCCACAGGGTAGAGGGGTGAAGCAAGACTGACAAAGAAGTACAAAGAAGAACCCCAAACTCTGCATGCAGGGCTGAATTAGGCCAATATCATTTACTTCCAATTATTCAAAAAAGACCAAATTCTGGAGCCATATTTAAAAGAGCGACCCTGCCTGTAACCATGATAAAGCTCTTGCCTGCCAAGAGTTGAACATAGAAAGGAGTCCCCTCAGCCAACTGCACCTGAGGCTGGCTGACCTTTCACCTTCTGACACCACAAACCCAAGCCAGCCTCAGAGCAGTTACACTATCACTCAGAAGATTAGACCTAACCAAATTATAACTAAAGGAAAAGAATAATACATCACTTATTGGAGTGATATAACACGCTCACAACACAAACTAGAAACATATTTGACAGTCTGTGGCAGATTACCTAACCACAGTAACTGATAATGTACAGACTGAGTGACCATAGTCATAGCAATAACAGACTCAGGCCGTCCTTGCTGTCCAGAGAGGACAGACTGTACTGTCGCAATGAGGGAGCTCTAGAGACAGAATTAAACTTTTTAACAGAATGTCAAAACTGCAGAAATATTATGAAGGAATTATTTTCATTCTTTCCACATTTGAAAAAAATTGTCCCGAATTCTTAAGTCTGACAGAGAGGGAGAAATTACCCCTCATTGTGGGGGGAAAGAAAGAATGTGCGGTGTTGGCTGCTAAATATGTAACTTCCTGCCACAACAAAAGAGACAACCAGTAGGACATAGACAGACAGATAGACATTTATAAATATACTACTTAAATATTCTATTTACTGCCACCATCTCCTTTTCATTTTTGTTGTTGTTGTTTTTATGTTGTTATTTATAGACTAATGGCTGTCTTGTATTATCCCTACTATTAACATCTCTTTATTCTATTTTATTATCAGTAGATTAACACTTGCATTGTAACTCATAGACAGTGCCTCCTAGGAAAAAGGGGCTGTTGCTAGAGGTTACTCTATCGTCTCCTTCAGATGCAGCAAAATATGGATGATGCAGCCTTTTTGGGAGCACTCTACCAATGTAAATAAGGAACTACAATGAAACTAAACCACAAAAACTACACTTTAAGCATCACCAAACATTCACTGGCTGCAGCTTCTCAGATATGATCATTTCTTTTCTCTGAACCTTATATTCCTTGGTCATAACCAAAATATGACAAAATAATCAATATGAGAATGTCAGAATGAGCTCTGGGAACTGCTGATGGACATTTTTCACTAATTTTACAGACTTAATTAGTTGTTCAATTAATCCAAAGAAAAGATAACAATTAGTCGCAGCCTTAGTGCACTCACACACACACACACACACACACACACACAAACACACACACACATTGGATGGGAAAATAAAAAACAGAAGGTCAGGGAGGTAGTAGCACCTCAGGATAATATCAGCCAATATCTGAGCAATAAAAAGTCACAGAGCTGGAGAGAGGCGTACATACAGTCATAACTATCAAATATCAATGAAAAGGCTTGAAGGGTAGCCTGGAACCCTGAGTAATTGCAGAGGATCAGTGAGGTTATCATCTCAGGTCTCCCCCTCTACAACTCCTTTCAGCTGATGGATGAGAGACTTCTCGGCTAGCCAATGGACAACAGGGCCATTGAGATTAATCCTGCAATAAAAGGACCATTACTTCTCATTGGCATGACGAGAGGTCCATTCGTTATGGCAAATGGTTTGACTGTGTGAGACTGAGCCTCACAATTAGGAAACCTGGCTTCATATGTCATTATCAGGCCCAGAACAGTGGAGATTGAGATGGAGCTCCCGATGATAGGGAGGGGATTACGAAAAAGAGACTCTGGGAAAAGGAGAGGGAGAGAGAGAAAGAAGAGACTGACAAAGCAGGAGAGTAGAGCAGAAAGATATCAGATCAGCCATGTTGAAGGAATTTTTTAAATAGGGGAAACTGGTGGGAAAATGAGGAAAGGGAAGTTTTAAAGATAGAGAGAGAGAAAGAGATGGCTGGCTGGCTAGTTGGCTGGTTGACAAGGGGCCTGCAGAGTAGACACCTCAGTAGACTGCTCTTAAATGGCTGTCTGTCAGTACAGCAATGGCTGCCCTCTGTTCCACTCCTCAAATGAGCTCGTTAGGGTTCAGGCCATTACGGAGCGGACTCTGTGTTTGGAGGAAGCTAAGATGTCATTAGACATAGTGAGGTGAGAAAGAGAGAGGCAGAATGATGGGAGATGGGAAAAAGAGGAATCAAAAGAGGGAAGGTGAGGCTGATAGAACAAAAAGGCAAAGGAAGGGGGAAAAATAACCAAAATGAAACCAAGAAGAAGAGAGGTATGGGTTATAAGGAGAGACAATAGACCTCATTTACAAACAGTGTGTATGCACAAATCTGGGCTTAAACTGTGCATACGAACATTTTAAGCACAAAACCGGAGTTCATCAATATGTTCTTACCTAAATTTGTTCTTACAAACAAATTTAGAACTGCCTTACACCATGCATACACACAAATCATAAACCTCCCATGGTCTTGATATGAAATGATATAGTCAATATTTATTCAATGTAAATAGTATATTAGAACCACAATTATTTAAAAAATGATTGGGCCCAAATATACAACATTTAAAAGTGTGAAATTGCCAGTAATACACAATTTATTTACAAATCATAAACTCAATAGCTAAGACATTGTAATCTATAAATCATTATCATAAATGTAATGAAATAACTAATATATTAAAATTGTCCTGTTCCCAATTTTAGATGACAATAGCTTATATATTGAAAATTTCATATCAGAATGTGACACCAATTCATTTCCCCACCAGATTTGGCTGTGATATATACTGCTGGTTAACCAGCAGCCTGTTCATTGTTCCTCACAGCCTGACAGTTCAGTAGTGGCACAGGGAGGGGTCGTCTGCTTAACGGCCTGTTGTGGACAGAGACGAAACACGATGTGCACCTGGTGCAGCAGGAGAGATTTATTAAGACTTTTTATTTTGTTACTGTACAGATGTACTGCATGGTGCTGTTTGCAACAGGTATGCCGGCTGTATACAGGATTCACAATCGGGCTCCGAACAGTTGTGCCAATTACATGTTTACCAGCCAAATCTGATTTTCTGGCTTCTAATTCTGAAACTATTGTTTGCATTTCACCAGCCCTCTTTGCAATGAGGGACAGCTCTCTCCACTGCTGCACCGCTACAACAGAGCTTTTAGTTATATAGAAAAATGAGGGCTTGGTAATATGCTAATTACTGATAGTGAGCACACACCTATCAGTTTATAATGACTCTGATTCACTAGCATACACACGGTGGTAAGAACAAAATTGGCTGGTGGCATGTTTCATGAATCTGACGGTAATTTTGCATGTGCACTTATTTTGTGCACAAAGTAAGAACATTTCTATGCACATATTAGTGAAGGCCAATTGTGAGGGATGAAAGGAGAAAGAAGGGAAGTGATTTAAAGAAGAGGGCGTGCAATTTGCATAAAGAGACTCCTGCATTCTGTCTGAAGTAACTTGGATGTTGCATTACTAGGGACGGTTTTCCAGACTGAATGAGGAGCATTCAGTGTTCAAGTGGCTTTGGCTGTTATCTCACAGTCTTAATGCATACCAGTTTGAGCATAATTAAAATTAAACGCAGTGTGGCATAAACATTCAGACTACAGATTAATGCAATATTCAAGCCCAAAGCCAAATGATACAGTACATGCAATATAACAGTACAGCAATAGTATGTATGTCAGCAATTTATGTTAATGGTCTATTAAGTCTATTAATTTTCATATGTGTGTGTGAGTGCACTGGGGCTGCAACTAATTATCTGTTTTTTATTAATTGAACAACTAATCAGGTCTGTAAAATTACAAAAAAATAGTGAAAAATGTCCATCAGCAGTTCCCAGAGCTCAAGGTGACATTCTCATACTGCTCATTTTGTCATAACCAAAAGGTATTTAAGGAATATAAGGTTCAGAGAAAAGAAATGATCATATTTGAGGAGTTGCGGCTAGTGAATGTTTGGTAATGCCTAAAGAATGAGGAAGAAGGACTTGTGTCTCATATTTAAGATTCTGCATGGAATGGCTGAGCCACTTTGTTAAACTCATTGACAGTACCTCTTGGGAAAAAGGGGCTGTTGCCAGAGGTTACTGTATCATCTCTCTCAGATGCAGCAAAATACAGATGATGCAGCCTTTTCAGGAGCACTCTACCAATGTAAATAAGGAACTGCACTGCGGATTAAAAATATAGTTCAAATATGTACACCCCAACAAACAACATAAAACAACAAAGGTATTTATATTTTTCAGATTAATTCTAACACGGATTTATTATATTGTTTTTTTAAGATTGTAAGGAAAAGGTGCTATGATAAGTTTCCTGCAATTTCTCTCTGTCATTTTTAGTGCAACTTTACTATTTATGATGTTTTGTTATCCATGTTGCCAGTTTGTAGTTGTCTTTGGAGTCAAATTAGCTGTTAATATATAATCCCAGCACATTTACATTGATGTTTTTAAAATGCCAAGGTTAATTAGTGTGCATTGTCTGTAAATAAACAAATAAACATCAATAAACAACAATAAAAATCAACTAATTGTTTCAGCACCTTATTAGCTTCATTGTCTATGAATGTACTATATGTACAACTTTTCATGTATTTAAAGCTGCAATATGTATACTTTCATCTCACACAGGCTCCGCCCTCTACTGGACTCTATGGTAATACTCTCCTCCAATCACAAGCATACAACTACCCACTGAAATTTGCATGTATGTAGCCAGCCAGTCAGGACATGCCTACCGATTACGTGTGTCTCGCACAGTATATAAGGCAGTATATACATCAGCGAGGGCTATGTTCAACAGCCCCCCCCCCCCCGGATGTGCCAGCAGAGTTCACCACCCCCTCCCACCGCTGCTCATGTTGTATGTGTGTTGAAAATATTTTTATAAAAACAAATTACATTTTCTACCAAGGAGAAAAATCCTCCACCCTCCCCTCTTCCAACTCTCTGACCCTCCGTGACGCTGTGATGATAGCTGCCCAGCCTGCTTCATCCAGCTGGTCACAGAGACTATGTAATTCAGAGAGCACTCACTCAGCTGGTGCCCCTGTGTCTCTTCCCACAGTTAGGGAAGCAGACGGTGAGCGGCCTTATTCAGCTAAGTGCTACCCTTGCCAGAAAAAGCTCAACGTTGAGCCCATTCATGAGCGTAATGTTAGGTGCGATGTTGTAAGAAAGAAACACATTCTGCCCGATATAGTGACAAAGAAAAGCAGATCCGTCTCTCGCTATACTCGCCGCTACCGTTATCGGACCAGCTAGCACAGCTCGTCTCTCCGGCTAATGACGATGGGGCTAGCGGCGTTATCTCCTCACTGAGGAATAACGCTTCACGCCCACACATTGGCCGGGGAGAGGACACTACGTGTCTGCTTAGTGTCAACACTGTCTCATGCTGTTCTCGCTGCTATCCGTCACAGGACTGGCATACACTTATCTCTTGGGTTAATGAGGGCATGGACAGTGGCTTTATCTCCTCCTTAGCGAGTAATGCCCCAGGCCCACACACAGGCTGAGGAAAGAAGACATTATGTCTATTTCACTCCCCTCCAGTTATTTCCCTGCATTGACACAACATCAAATGCTGTGATGAGGCAGCCAACAGTGATGTGTTCACAGACCACACTGATGGCTCAGCAGTGGCAGAGCCCTCTACCTACGTACCAAGCAGGTAGCTCCCAGTCTGAAAAGTCAAAGCCAATGAGGAAGTGCCTTAAACCTGCATTCTCTCTAATGTCCAGCAGGGGGCAACTCCATTGGCTGCAAAAAGAAGTCCGATTGTATGGAAGTCTACGAGAAAATGACCCTACTTGTTGTGATAAAAGACCCTCTAAGGAGTCAGATGTTCAGTTTTTTCGTAAATTTTGTTTTAATGGTTTTAGGCCTGTTTTTCACTAGCAGAAATTAGCATTACCATTATCACTGTTAACCATAGATCATAAATGCACCATGGTAACCAAGCCAACAGCTAGCACTATGGTCAGCTCCACCCTATGGTCACTTCTGGCTCCAAAAATCAAACACAAACTCGAGGCTTCAAAACTGCAGTCCACAAACCAGTGGGTGATGTCATGGTGACTATGTCCATATTTTTTTACAGTCTATGCTATGGACTCCGCCGCTCCTATGCTGCCCGCTGAAGTGGTTTCAGGATGAGACTGGCAGTGAAGCACTGCCTTATACTGTGTGAGACAAACTTAATTGGTTGGCACATCTTGATTGGCCAGCTACGTACATGCAAATTTCGGTGGGTAATTATGTGCATATGATTGGAGGAGAGTATTACCCATAGAGTCCAGTAGAGGGCTCTGCCTGTGCTTATACAACTAGGGTTACAATATGGTAACATTTGTTCATGTACATCCCCTTGTTTCCTTCCTTAATTCTTTTTTCACATAATGGAGGTTTTTCAATATATACTGTACCTATAGTTGAGAGCAATTGTTTTTGGAACAGACAGCATTAAGCTCTGTTGCAGCTTCCAAATTTATGCTAGCCACAGTGCAGGGAACAACTGCTTATAGTTGTGACTCCTTTATGTAAGACTTTTGTGGCTGGAGGACATTTCTCTCAGTTTTCATCCACACAGCATATATTTGCATTCTAATACATCACTTCATTTAACAAAATTTTAGGACACCAAGACCTATGTATGCGAGCTGAGGGCTCTTTACCCCTGAGGTCTACACATACGGACAGACAACCACACACACACACACACACACACACACACACACACACACACACACACACACACTAACACGCACACACACGCACAGTTGCATACAGAACAAACGTGCCAATGCAGAAAAACAGACATGCAAACAAATAGACCTTTACGGGTGGTTAGACAGTGAGCCAACTAAATGTCAGATTGGCAGATGCTCCATCTCAGCGTCTGGCTCTTTTGATTTTCATCTGTTTACCCTATCTCACAAACACGGAACATGCCCAAATCAATTATGATTCAGCCAAATGTCATATACAGGTGGAATGCTTAATGACACTTGGCTTATGGATAGTCTGGTTCATATCAGATTGATTATGAGTCTGTGAATGTTTAACAATCATTATTTTCTTGTTTACTGAAGATTAAAATTGGTGTCTAGAGGAGACAAGTGTTAGTGATTTATTTTGATGCATTTTTTAAGCATTTTGAAACGATACAACATTATCTTAACTCATCTCAAATAATTCCCTATTGAATGTTCATCTTAGTAAATGAATCGCTGTATGTTAACTGATGATATTTCCAATCAAATAAAAGCAGGAACTTTATTGACTCTGTTCTGAGAAATGCTCATGATATTAGGAGCTTATACAGCTTCTACCACACAACTTTTAATTGTGTGGTAGCAGCATCTCAGTTTGTTTGTTACTAGCTTTGTAGATAACACAACTGTCTGTCAACAACTGTTTGTGTGTGCTGATCATGTTTTGATCAAACTAGAGGCCCTGGACTGATAAAGAGTTGGTGGGTATCTAGTAATAAAATCTCATAATTAGCAAAAGTTCAATGAAGCAAGTAGGTTCTTTCTCTGTTTCTCTCTCCTCTGCTGTCTCACTACAGCAAGACTTAAATGAGAAGAATCTATATTCCAGTTTTTCTTATGTGTGCACAGCATCAGCATAGCCTCACGGCCCCACTCACTTTTTCTCCTGCACTCTAAACTGTATTTAAAGAAATTGACTCAAAGTGAGAGCCACAGGCAAGACAGTAAGAGGGACATAAAGGACATTGTTTTAAATTTGAATACACTGTATTGAGTGCTAATTATTTGCTTTTCCTATTGAGATCCCCAAGTAAATTCTGGGACCAGAAAACAAAAAAGCACAAACCACCTCATGTCTATAGACAAATGATACATTTAAACCACAATTTGGCTGGCAGTCCCTCAGGCCATAACTCCAGCTTGCTCCCCAAACATCTGCTGTACCCCCGCTGCTCAGTAGATCAAGATCTATGGGTTCTCACAGACAGTGCTACTAGGAATATGTGACTTTATGGGCCACAGGGGTGGAAGTGGCTGTGCTGCAAGTGCATACTTTGTCACTCCACCTACAGAGTCTCCTGTGAGAGGTCACACATAAAGACAGAGCTTCTTCATTCAATTTAGGCCAGGGATATAGGCAGCCATATACCACAGATGGCAAAGTACAAGTTTGATTCCATAACCAAACACTTAACTGGATGATTGCATTGTTTGGCTCAGCCTCAGCATCACTTAGTTTGGTCCGGTGGGCAAGAAAATCTTCATATTTTCATACTTTCATGGTGCATGGTCATAGACATAAAGGTTGTACTGATATACTATAACATGTTGTTGTATCCTGTGATCCACTGAGACTTCATATGTGAGAGAAAGTCAAGTAAATTTTTTCAAGTAAATTTTTACAGCCCAATATCACAAATGTGCCTCAGGGGGCTTTACAGTCTGTACAGCAATACAACATCCTATATCCTATCCTTAAACTCTCAATTTAAATGAGGAAAAACTCCTCAAAAAAAACATCAAATGTTGCCTGGATCCAGACCTTTGAATCTGCCCACTCCACTGAGTTAAATTGAATGATTCAGTTGGCCTGGCATCATGACATGAAACAGCAGTTTCTCGATTGAAAAAGCAATCGATCCAATGAGCGCTGCAGGGGGACTAACGATTAGCCTATCAGCGCCACGGGTGGGACTAAGCTGTTGTAAAGCTGTTGTAAAGCTGTTGTCGAGCGTTGTCCAGCTGTGTAAAACTAGGCAGTGCTTGATCAAATATGAATCAAGATTATGTCACTGACTTGCCTATTTCTCTCCTCAAATGTTTTCAGAAACATATTTTAGTGTACTGTTTAGCTGTATTATGAGGAAGTTTGTGAAAGCCGCCATGTTGAGAACGGACGAGCCAAAATCAAGCACCGCCCAACTCGCAGTACGTCACCCACCTCGTCACCACCAGTGGGAGTGTTAAATGGTGATTGAATCAAAAATGGAAATGGAGTGTAACAAGTTGACAGTTCTGTCTGATATCAGTCAACCTTTGATGGGGAAAAGCTGAGGAAATCTTAGGAAGAGCAATAGAGGAGGGATCCCTCTTCCAGGATGGAGGAACATGCAATAGATAAACAAAAATAATATATAATAGACAATTGTATATTTAACATTTAATATCTTTGAAATGTTGTAGGCATTTCTGCTTGATCACACAGTGTACTGATGGATTCAATGTCCAATGGTTAAAGAAAAAAGTCCACAACTTTTCAGTACTATTCTTCATATTTCTGCAAAAAAATTGTCTAATCATTATAATCAGTAAATCCCATATAAAATCCCAAACTAGGGATTATTTATCCAAATAGTTAGCATTGTCTGTGCAGTCAAAAACTGATATAACATATGCCTCTGTGCCATAGAACATAGGTATCATCTAAAATCTATTAAATACACACAAAATGTGCCTGTGTGGCATGTCCTTAATTACAATGAACCTTGCAAAACACAAACTCTTCCCTGCTGTCTACTGGGCTGAAAGTGCAAGACATGAAAACCTTCAAAATCCAAAAATGTGGTTTGTTTTAACATTTAACATATAAGCACACATAGATTCACACAACAATTTGAGCTTCTTGCATTGAACTGGTTCATATTGTAAGTGTAGGCTCTTGGCATGTGTCCATTGAGACCACCCTCTCAAGAAATACTAGTAGTCAGAGTTGTTTTATGGGCCTGAAGCTGTGAGGGTTATAGATGTACTAGCTTGTATCTTTTGAAGCTTGCCTTTTTCTAAAGAGAGCCCCTCTCTGAGGGAGTAATACTTGGGAACAGTGTTACTTTATGGGATCTGTGATGTATGGGCTCATGGCTGTGGGAGCTGGATTCTCTCCACAGAGCTCCCTGTGTTCTTAGATGTGGTGTGTAGGCTGCCACATAGTGTGACAGACTATGATCATGTTTCATGATGAAGAAAAAACACTACAGTATTGATCTATTAGCTTATGGCTGGGCCAAATAGAAGGTCGTAGTAGCTTTCTTTATAGAGTTTGATCTGCGGATTTAATAGTTAAGGTTTGTGTTACTTTCTGATCCCTGAGGGAGGTAAACATGGGCATCACCTATTGCTCCCCCTTCCTTCATCTCTTTTACAGTCCCCTCCTCTGCTGTATGTACTTCAGTCCTTTCCTCTCCTTTCATTCTCTCTCTCTCTCTCTCTCTCTCTCTCTCTCTCTTTCTCTCTCTCCATCATCTGCTCTTTTTATATCACTTTCTCTAACTTTCTCTATCTCTCTCCCCTTCTTCTGTTCTGTCTTGTAATACCACATTTATTTATGGGTCTTCTTGTCCCTATAGATCCTCATAAGATCATGAACATCTATCTTGATCTGTCCAGCAGCAGAATCCAGAGCCAGTCTGCCTTTAAGAATCTTAAGATGATTATTTGATGTTTTGTACAAAAACACTAGTGAACTCCTCAACAAAAACTATGCAAAAATCAAATTTTATAGACACAGTGCTGCATTTTTGCAAGTGTTTTGTTTAGGTTCACACTGCCACATTACAAACAAAGTTGGACTTCAGTCATATTGACTCGTGGGTTAAGTCGTTTGCTGACAGGGTTTTGGTAACTGCTAAATTCTTTCCAGTAAATGAGAATTTTACTCAGTGAATGAGAACATTAATTAATGGAAATTTAAGAAGTCACTGAGAAAAACAAACTTTTGTCTGGGCCTCCAGTAAAAGAAAAGTTTGAGACAATGTATGAGGTGGTTGTTATGGTGTTTCAGGGTGGAATTGTATGTTGGAGGTTCAGTATGCATTTACGTTAGTCACAAAGGAAGTATTAACTGTGTATCAGTGTGTTGCTATAGTAGTATTACTCATAGTACTACTCAATACGAAACATGAATATAATCTGCGTGTTTCTGTGTGTTCAATTCAATCAAACAAAGGAACTCTGTTTATTAACTCTGTTTAGTAACTTTGTATTTTCATCATAACAGTTTGTTATATATGTCATCCATGAAAATACACAAATACAAAATTCCTACATTATTCCAGAATGCCTTTATACAATCCAAAACCCCAGTACCAGTTCAAGCATGTCACATGTACAGGCAACAGCAGCAGGGTGCTTCCTTTAATCTACACCTTCTGTTATTTTCTCTCTCTCTCTCCCCTTGTCGTTCCGTCTTTCACACATACACAGAAAGTCTTCGTCACCCTTCAGTCTGCTTCCCTCACCTCATCCCTGTCTGTTCTAGTTTTTCTCAATTCCCTCTCTGTTTCTCTCTAGTCTCTTCCATTCACACATTACCTCTCTCTATCTCTTTCACTTCCTTAGCTTGTCTTCTTTCCTCCCTCGTTCTGTTCCTGTTGCTTTCTTTCGTCACCGCCTTCATCCTTGTACTCCTCCACTGTGTTCTTTAATTTCCTGTGCATGAAAGATTCATCTGACTGCTTTAATAATAAATAAGGAGGCACAGTTGAAAAGTGCAGCAGGCACCCCTGACTTTAGCAGCAAGGATCCAAAAAGACAAGGGAGAGTAATATTCCTGCTCTATGTTTCCTCTCTTTCCTCCATCTCTCCCCTCTATTAATCTTTCTTCTTGTGTCACTCTGTCTCTTTCTTTTTTGCTATCCCTAAGCAACACACACACACACACACACACACACACACACACACACACACACACACACACACACACACACACACACACACACACACACACAGTCACTGTAGATGACAAGAGATTCTAGTTATTCAGAGAATACTGATTCAGTGAGTCACTCATTCAAACACTCACAGTGCTGCAACACAGATCATATGTTGTCTTTGGTTTGCAACCTAATGAAAAAGTATAACTGTGTTCTCACTGCTCAAATACAAGCATGGTGAAATTGTTGCCTGAACTCTAAGCTGCTTATTTGCCATTTTATTAACACCTCATCCAATCATACTTTCAATAGATGAAGAAAAGTGAGAAATGATTGCAGTTGGAAGGGTGTCAAATCAAATCCAACCTAATTTTATGCAACAATGTATACTGTAAATCAGACTGCAACCTGACCTTGACTGTATATATCAAAGAATTTTATCTAATACTGACTCAAGCGTTGTGCTCAATTGGGCTTCCACAACATCTCTAATTGCTAGCCATCAGATGTGCATCACCACCATTTAATTTATTATACCCATAAAGCTGTGTATTTTGGGGTCATTTTCCAGATTGGCACAGATTGTGTTTATACCTCTAATGAACAATCTGCTTAAGAGAGGGCACAAACCAGCATTTTTAGGTGTCTCAATACAACTTGTTTGTGTATGCGTATATTGTAAAAAAGGAAAAACAAATCAAACAAAAAGAAAAAGGAAATAGTAACTGCCAGTGATGATTTTTTGAAATTGTTTGTCCTAACAGAACTCTTTCTCTTTCAGAAATCCATTAAATTAGAAAGGCATTGTCCCCAACTTTAAAACGAGGCTGTATTTCCCAGTTTTTTAATTGGACAAAAACAAAATCCTTTCGCTTTTTCTTGCCCAAGCAAGCTGTTCAAACTGCCCAAACATGTTTGGCATGAACACATTCTTGGTCATTCAGTGAGTCAGACAGACAATCAGTTGGTCAGGCCTCACGTCATCACCCATGAACAAAGTGTCTCTCAACAGATCCAAACATCCCAACACACTCTCACTGAAGTTGCGTTCCAGTACTCCAGGAGCCTGACAATGTGTCTTTGTCACCAAGAACAACCTCATCCCTCTCTCCATCCTCTCGCTACGCTCTGCCTAGGGATATAGAATGATGAAAAACAATATCGACCCCCCCCCCCTTCTGCCTCCCTTTTGCTCAAAGCAGAATCCCCTCAGTACATGCAATAAGTAGCTCAACATCATGTAATAATAATAATAATAAAAAAAAATGACCTCCATGTTCAGTTTCCACTCCTGCTTTCCTGATGTTTGTGCTGATGTTGGGTTACTCATTCACAGCAAACAGAGCATAACATTGCCCCGCATTAAGTATTCATCAAGGAGTGCTTACTTCAAGTCATTTACTCTTTAAAGATTGTTTGTTAAATCGTTTCATTGACCTCCACACTTGGCTGATCAAGAGAAGAGTGAAACCCCAGGGTGCTTGAATGGTTAATACACACTTGCTGTGCTTAAAGCCTCTCAGTATGGATTATGATGTTTAATGATGTCTCCCAGTGCGGACAGTTGTCATATAGGAAGTTTGGCTCTTTTGATTATGTTATGCTTCAGTTGGGATCCTCCTGTTGAGCAATATTAGTAACCATCTACAGGCCCCCAAAATATAATGCACACTTTTTTGATGACTTTGCTGAACTGCTGTCTGCCGTGTGTATTGATTTTGACCGCGTTGTCATAGTGGGTTATTTTAACATTCATATTGATAATCCAAAAGATGCTATGCTGAACTGCTGTACATCCTGGACAAGTTTGGACTTTCCCAGCATGTAAAGAACTCAACACATAATAAGGGACACATTCTGGATCTAGTTATTTTCAAGGGTCTACACACTTCTGAGGTTGTGATGAATGATGGTGCCCTTTCTGATCTACTGTGCTTTATTTAAAATGACCATCTCTGCTGACACCAGCAGAATTAAAACAGAGGCAATCAGAAAACGCTATATCAACGAAAACAGCTGTACATTATTCACCCAGGCTTTTACATCCACACCAGCTCTGCCTTCAGTTCCTATCAATGATCTTGTGGACAGCTTAAGCTCTAAAGTTATAAATGTTACTGATAGCATTGCCCCTATGAAGATCAGAGTTGTCTCTGGTAAGAAAAAAGCACCATGGAGGAATACCACACTGGTAAAATCTCAAAAAAGAGAGTGTAGACAGGCAGAACTTACATGGCGAAAAACCAAACTCCAGATTCATTACAACACCTAAAAAGAGGGATTTCACATCTGTAACTCGGAACTGAAAAGGGCAAGGCCATTTTTCTCTGAGATTATTGATAAAAATAACAATAATGCACACACTATTAATTGTTGTTGACAAACTGACAAACCCCTCAGCATTAGTTCCGCCTGAACTGCTATCCACCAGTATAAAACCACTTTAGTCAGTTTGGCACATTTTCAACCCCTTGATTATGCAACCTTGAAAAGTCTAATCTCGATGCCTCATTAATAAATAACTACAGGCCCATATCATACCTACCTTTTTTAGGAGAGGTCATTGAGAACGTTTTTTTTCTCAGCAACTCAACACTTCTGAGCAGTGATGCATCAAAAATTTCGGTTTTGGTATTATTGGATCTCAGGGCAGCATTGGACACAGTTGACCATAACATACTGCTTGACACAGCTGGAAAAGTGGGTGGAATTTTCTGGCACTTCGGTAAATTGGTTTGAATCATATTTACAAGATAGGGACTACTTTGTATGAATCAATTATGAATCTGAATGAACAAAAATCACATGCAGAGTTCCTCAAGGGTCCATTCTCGGGCCTCAGATTATGGATCATTATAACATTTCCTACCATACTTATGCAGATGACAGACCACTCTACATAACAGTGTCACCACATGACCACAGTCCCTGACGTTTGCTGAATAAGTGCATTGAACAAATAATGGATGTGCCAGAATTTTCTACAACTGAACTCAGAAACTGAAATAATTGTTTTTGGCCCCAAAGAAGAAAGATTAAAAGTCAGTGCTCATGACACTAAAACCTACAATTTGAGCCAGAAATCTTGGTGCAGTTATGGACTCGTACCTAGGTTTCAATAGCCACATAAAGACGACAAAATCAGCCTACTACCACCTTAAAACATAGCAAGAATTAAAGGATTTTTACCTAAACAAGGTACAGAAAAACTAGTTCATGCATTTATTTTCAGCAGGCTAGACTATTGTAGTGGTGTCTTTGCAGGTCTTAGCCAAAAATCAGTAAGACAGCTGCAGCTCATCCAGAATGCTGCCTGAGTCCTCACTAACACCAAGAAAATGGAGCACATTACACTGGTCCTTAAAGCACTGCACTGGCTTCTTTTGTGTCAAAGGATAGATTTTAAAATCCTATTACTAGTCTATAAAGCACTAAATGGTCTTGGGCCCAAATACATTTCTGATTTACTTGTAGCACCCAGACTTCTCAGGTCACGTGGGACAGGTTTACTCAGTGTTCCCAGGATCAAAACCAAGCAAGTTGAGACAGCTTTTAGTTTCTGTGTTCCCCACCTGTGGAACAAGCTTCATGAATACCTGAGGTCTACTTAAACTGTCAGCTCATTTAAATCAGGGCTTAAAACATTATTGTTTATTGCAGCTTTCTGTTAAATTAAATATGTTACATCTTTTTAATCTTTAACTATTTATTTGCTTGTTTTTATTGTCTTTTAAATGCAATTTTAATGTCTTTTTGTCTTCTTGTTTTTAATGTCTTTTAAATGCAATCTTAATGTCTTTTTAATGTCTTATTTTCAATTTATTTCTATGCCCTTGTAAAGCACTTTGCATTGACTTGTGTCTGAATGGTACTACATAAATAAAATTGCCTTGCATGGGTTTCATCAACAGCTCACACTGTGATATGCAAAGGAAATGGAAAGCCTAAATCCTGAAATTTGCAGTACCTTTGACTTTTGTAACATTTTAGCCAGAATTTTTGTTGTTTTTGTAATGTTTTTGTTGTGTTGGCTGCACAAGTAAAAATTAAATGTATGGTAATTCTTTTTCCTTTTTGAAATACAGACATAAGACCTGACTAAAGTCCTAATTGTGATGAGATTTCTGTGTTGCATGCTTACCAGCCCTTCTCCTCCTTCCCACACTATAATCATTAAAATGAAATGCTTGATGAAACTATAATATCTGACTGTATGTAAACTATGCGTTGTATAGGCACGGCATATTATACAATAAACCTATATTAGGAGAACTGTCAGTGAGAATGTGCCCTAGAAATGCAAAGGTTAAAGCAGCTCAGAAATGCATTTGATGCGCTACATGCCCATGATCATCCCATCAACTTAGCTTGATGTTGCGAGAGAGGGAGAAGGGAATATTATAAAGTGATTTCATTAACATGCAATATGGGATTTATGGAAAAAAGCAACCGTTCACTCATCTTCATTAGATCTGGGGGGAGATGGTGAAGTTACGCAGACCTCTATTTATAATATCACAAAGAGGGGATAGGAACAAAATCCTTCTGTGACACTCAGGCGTTAAGATTTGTCACGCCTCTTAGCCGTTAGTTGCCCACCAAAAGCAACACACAGAGTAAAAACATCTTTTCAAGGTTGTGTAGGATCCTATGTTGTGGAAGTGAGGAGGAAAATGACACACCATCTGAGCCACTGCCAGCCATTTTCTGTTGATGAGATGTTTCATGCTTCTTTAAGCACAGATTGGAAAATAAGAGTCACGTTGTGTCCTCCAGTGCTGAGGGAAATGATTGTGGCCTTGCGGGCGAACGTTGCCTCAGAGTATGGAATGAATGTGCCAGTGAAGCATACCACATTAAGATGCTATGGACCAGGGCATGCACTTATTCTGCTGTTGATAATGCCCTTTGGTGTAGTAGACTCACAAAGAACTTACCACAGGGACAGCACACCATGACAGGCAGTTAAAATGTTCAAGGTATGATAGATTTACTCCCAACAATAGATAATCAGTGACCTCGTAACTTCATTTTTGGTGCTTTTTTTCTCCATTCAATCAATTTTTTACATAGTCTCTAAGATGATGAGTGGCTTTTATGACCCTTGGCCACATCAAACCTATCAGAGCCCATTATATAATATCTAAAATACTTGGCCATCGATGAGAACACAAACACTTACAGCTTTATTCTGGAAATACACACATTTTGGAGATGCATATACATAAAACTTTTGGAGATTCTTACCATAAACACAATGATATGCAATGATAAAAATATTGTTTTTTGCGTTGTGGTCTTGGTTTTCAGGAAATTTGACACTAGAAGGCCCAGATGAATTGTTTTCTGATTGGCTCTTATTGATTGATGGAAGCCCATTAGACTTAACTGCAGGGGCTCAAATGAGAAAGCCAGCTCCAGATCCCTGGGTGGGTTAGCTTGCTCAATTATTATCAGAAACTTCTTAAGCACTTTTAAATTGTTTAAAAAAGCCATGTGCAGCTCTTTTAACCTGCAGGTAACACTGAACTACTGACTGAGAGAGAGTGAGAGAGCACAAAAAAGGTCGTCCATGGCACAATGAGCTATAAAAAATGAAATACTAATACTGTATGTGTAAAATGTAAAATAATAAAACGTAAGACATGAAAAGGAGAGTAGATGGATCAAGGAGAACAATGGATCATACTGTAAGAACATTTTTATATAAAGGTCAATTTAAGGAGGTATTTAAAATCTGTCTTTTTTCAGACTTTGCACACCTTAACTCTTGATGTTAGTGTGCTTTGTGGTGTACTGTAGATTTGTATTTGGTGGCAGATGGTAAACATAAAGCTGCATTAAACATAAAGCTGCATTAAGTGACTTTGATCAAACTCATAGCAACAGAGCTCTGAAATGGATTTAGCTTATTGGGTTTTCATGGTGTTAACAAAAGGCTGTCTACAAATTAAAACATCTAACTGAAACAGAACAGCGTGGGAAATCCACTGGAGTCCAGACTTTGTCCACAACTGGAAGCGTTAAGATAATGTATAAATGTAATTTAAGTCCAGAGTTAATTTAATGATGAGAATCTTGCCACATTAAGTAAATGCTGACTCACACTCTTTATGTTGCCAATTTCATCTCAACTCGCTTGGAAACTTGACTTTTCTGACAATGGCCATCTCCCTCTCCCTACATTATTTTCCAGTTACCAGCAGGGGAAAAAACCTTCCTTTGAGATTCCTTTAGTAGAGGTTCAACCACATTTAACTTTGTCAGAAATGTCGGTCAGTTGTCATTAAAATGTTGTTGATCAAACCATAAAGGGAGCATGAATTCAGTATGCCAGTATTTGCACCAACCCACAATTCCCATACTGTACATCCTTGTTTGTGAGAGATAATAACATGAGGCAATTCCTTTGTTGTGACTCTACTGGGGAACTAAACAGAAATAATTTTGTGATGACTAAGAAGTAGCTGATGCCAGTACACAGTTTAGAGCTCCCTCAGTGTTGCAATTTTTTTTTTTTTTTTTTAATCTTTTTTTTTTTTTTTTTTCCTTTTCTTTCTTTCTCCCAAGAAAATCATGTTTTGGGAAGTTTTCAGAGTTATTCAAAGTCATTTTTCTCATGCTCACACTTGTCTTAGTTGTAAGTAATGCAAATATACTGCACAAATAGCAAGACAACATGTGATGGCTACTACTATATATACTATAATACTACATTATAGTTTTATTGATAGCTACTACTACTATATATATATATATATATATATATATATATATATATACACACACACACACATATGCACATATCTTTGAATGGTAATGGTTCTTGTGTTTTAACTCTGAACATTTTTAAACTTGTGTTATTTTGTTTAATGTGCTTTTGCAATTGTGACACTGTGCTTTCCTTCAGATAATGTCTGTATTTTCTGTATAGAGTGGTGTGTATAAACTTTTCTGATTTTCAACCATCACAGTCTAAGTTAATGGAAATCAAAAATAATGAAGAGTCAAGTATAAAAATATAATTAAATATGTAGATAATTAATATCTAAGAGATCCCAAATATAAATATATCATCATAATATAAAATCTTATATAATAATGGCTGATATTACAACTCAGGGGGTGCGTTGGTGCGAGTGTGTTGCATTCATGTTCTGAGGAGACATGAAATACAATCCAAGTAGTCCAGTTTGAGTAACAGATCCATGAGTTTGAAGACTTATCAAACACCAGACTCTGCATACTAGACAGGGCTTCACAACTATCATGGGTCAAAATCGAGAGATTAACAGCACAAATATGAGATTCTCATCACAAAATAATCTACCAGGGATATGTGTTTGGATGTCTTTGATTGGCCATCCCTTGCTAGATGACGTTCTGTTGCTTTTGTTGATTGACCCACAGTCCTCCTGCTGTGTTGCTAGACTACCACCATTCAAATGAATGAAACTGTAAGTCTGAATGCAGCCTTAGTCTGCATTATTGTTTTGCTTTGTTTGTTTGTTGATCTCCACATGCTACAGTATGTGGGGGAAAATAAAGGAGTATGTGTGTATGTCAACTGTAGGAGAAAGTCGAAGTACTATTGTTCATGTCAATAACCCTCCTCAGGGTATCCGCCATAGGATTCAGACAATGAGTGGGTGGGATGGAGGAGGAGAGGGTAGGGCGAAGGAGTTGGAAGAAGATGGGATGGAGGGAGCTGGGGGAGGACAGGAAAGAATAGACAGAGGGCGAAAGAGAGAATGGGGGATGGACAGAGCTGTCTGTTTTGGAGCATTAAGGTCTCAGTGCTATTTGATGAAGATGAAGTGAAGTGTTAAAAATCAATAATCTGCTCGATATGTCCTCAGAAAGGTTTGACCACTGAGTCCCCAACCAAGGGATTCATTTGAGATGCAGGTTGAATATATTGTGAGACTTTTCAAAGCTTCAGTCAATTTGAGTGCTGCTCTGGCAGCAACCGATAGAAATGACTGATAAACCTGAGAAAGATGCAATCAAAGCCGATCTAAAAACCTAGAAGCACAAAATAAAATGAAATTTTGATGGCATGAAAGAAACCAAGAATTGCAAGGTACCAAAAAATGATAGCTACAGTATGCTTGAACATATTGGTGGTACAATAGTACGGCTGGGGCAACTAAAACAAATGATGACTTTGAAACCATGTGTTCAAATTGAAATGAGGCTGAACCATAAAATTTCCAGATCCAATCAAGATCAACTGGAAAATCAGGTACACATTTTCCTCTATTAAAATCATGATTTATTGGATCACATGTTAAAAGCCTAATCTTTGTCATGGTGGCTTTCATCAGCCCTCTGGATAACAATAAAGATTGAGGAAAGACCATGAAAACAATCACAGTTTATTATACTCTGAACCCACTAAATGGTATCTGTCATTACAGGAGATATCGGTGGGATTTGTTTGTTTGTTACACAAAAGGACAAAGCCGTTTCTCACAAACTATGCCCTCAATATTGCACTGACATTGCGGTAGTGACAAGAAGAATATACCACAGGGAAATACATCATCTACAGGGGATCTGAATCTCACTAGATTGGAGATATAGCCTCATAACAATGCCATTGGACCATGCCCATGCAAACCGAGTATTGATCTCAATAAAGGAGACTGAATATAGGATCATAATGGCCTTGCTTAGTCTAAAGGCTGTAAAACATGGGATCATCAAGCTGGGATAAACTCAGGGGAGGCTGTGGGAGATGAGGCGGAGGGAATGGTGTGTACCAACCCAGTCTTACATCAAAATGTGTAATAGCTATGTTGGTCCACAGTACAAAAGTTATTAGATTCACAATAACAGCTCAAAAATTGTGAGATGCCTAAAAAAATGTCTGCCATTCCTTTTATTCGTTTACTGGAAAAATTGAATATTTTAAAATAGTTTTGGCATTAAAATGCATTTTGATATAATTTCTAGTGAGAAATGTGCCTTTTATAATCTTCGTTCAGTGAATGTATATGATGTTTAATTTGTCACTTATTATGGAGATTTTTTCAGGCTTTCTATTGTTGCTATGGTGGTTGCTACGGACACTGTTATGCTGAAACTATGTAGTTGCATGTTATTTAAATCATTGTCTTTGCATTCTGTAGTTATCTGAGCTGTTCTTTTATGTAACTCTTCTGTTATTTTATGTAACTGATGATGTTCTTTCAATAAAAAATGTAAAATTTGAATTTTAAGAATTTGAAGTTTTGTGACTGGCTGACTGGAGGACCCACCTGGAAGTATTTCTCAACACAAAAACACAAAAGTGTTGGTTTTTGATAGCGGAAGGCTACGGAAGGCCACCACCTACAACTACCAGCTCTGTTAAGAAAAGGCATTTTATAGCCTGTGATTGTATGTAAAATGTGAAATTGCTCATTTATTTCTATATTTCCAAGAATATGAGGCTGAGGAAATTTAATATGAAATCATCGCTCTTAAAACATTGTGTTTTCCTCAATTAATAGTGAGGCACGTCATCCAATAAATTACTCCCTACAATGTTGTATGTGTGTGTGTGTGTGTGTGTGTGTGTGTGTGTGTGTGTGTGTATCAAATCCTGTACAATGACCATATAAACGGAATGAAGATGGGATTATCATACTGGACTTTACATTTCACATCCCTCATTTAATCCTTACACTTGACACTTTCATATATTTCATTAAACTGCATTCAACCTCCACTGTTACATAATTTAATTATTTATACATATGTCACATTTGATTTTTGCTCTTTTCACCTTCTTATATTTCATACACTTCATTTCTTTGTCCATGGTACAGTCCATATTTCCTTTGTACAGTCAATATTTCATTTCAAGTTTTATATCAAAAGTCTCACATCATTGAGGTGAGACTGAGTTGTGTGCGCATGTATGCGTGTATGTGGTCATGTGTATGTGCAGTTAAATTGTGGTGTTCAACAATGTTTCAAGGAATGAAGAGCAAGAAGATCTGTAGAAAATGCTTCAGAGGAACATAGAAGTCCTAGGACACTTGATGAGGTCTCCTGTGAACCAGTCGCATGGAAAATTACACCATATCTATATATACTAGGGTGCCCGATGTATGATCATTTTTAAATGATTACAGTTAGTTTACATCATTTTTCACTTCACTGCATTCATCTCATCGAATTAACACAGTTATGTGCTGATCAGAAAGCTCGTTCACCCTGTCAAAGTTTATGTTCATCAGTTTGTGTAACTCAGTCTGTGCTCGTAAATTAGATTTCCTTCATTCCAGTTTTTCAAAAGGTATGCATTCATTATACCACCTAATCTCGAGAGATTTTTGTGACATTTTGATTTAAAAAAAGTGTTTCCACCCAGGTGTTTTTATGCCCAGTAGAAGATGTGCATAAAAATAGGTGGACGGAAATGCACTTATTGATACACTACAAATAATCAAATGAGCAATTATAACACACAATGGTACCTGTTGTTCCTGACACCCTATGTCTGTCAGCTTGGACCATTATCCAGCTGATATTGTGTAGTCTGAATTCAGCATTATTTCTCTGAAACAATCCTCTTCTCATGATTTAGTCCATTTACTATGCAAAGTGTTTTTTCTGGAAAATTAAATGTATTTTTTGAATTTCCACACAGTATTAAAATCTATTGGTAGACTGATTGAGTTATGTAATGTATTACAGTAATTATCAAGTCCACATGAATGCTTGTTACATTACAAGCTACATTATTGTTATGTGGCAATGCAGTGCAAACTACTCAAATCAATCACTTAAACTGCATTATCATGTAACAATAATGTAATAATAATAATTAGGGCACTCTTGTTGTTCACAGTAACTGATTACACAGCTCAGATTAGTTTCATGAGTCTGGTAATTGATTTTCATATCGTACAGAAATAAATGGAAACCAGTGGAAGCCTATCTGGAAGTAGGAAAAATATGTCCAAAAATAATGTAGAGCATTCCAAAATTTCCTGCAAAAATGTGAAGCACACATAGTATGATGTTACGCATGCACAGAGGTAAAGCTTGACCTTCTCAAAATTAGGAGTAATGTTTGGCCATGAGGTGAGGGTCAGTCTAGAACCTCCAAAATGCTCCCTTCTACCTCTGAAGTAAAAAAAAAGTGACTTCCATCCCAGAATAACATATTCAAACCATGATGTATGAGTCTGGGAGAGCCTTCAATTAATTATCCATGCCAGGTAACATGAAGGTACCATAGTCCCAGTATATTAAGCGGAACTAAATGAAATAATGCAGACATTATGGTTCATTGCAACAACTAGGTTCCATATCACCTGCAATCTATTTTGGCTAATCAATCTGCCAGCACTTCCACAAGATTAATTATTCTGGTCTGGATCTTTTACTATCAACCCCCAACTCCTTTCCTGTCCTATTTCACTCCACCACATCCTCCTCCCGCTGATGCCTGTTCTTCAGTAATTAGTGCCGAGGATAAAACCATGGGCTCTGTAATAATAGCGCACTCTTTAGTGGACACTCTTGGACTGGCTGTGCCCACCAAAACCAAAGTAACAGGTCTTTTTTTTTTATCACAGGTTATAAGCTTTTCAATGCCATGTATCTATATCTATCTACTGCCTTTTTCACCCACATAACATTGCAAAAATCAGGCACATCCTGTCTCAAAAAGATGCAGAAAAACTAGTCCATGCATTTGTTACTTCTAGGCTGGATTATTACAATTCCTTATTATCAGGCTTCCCCAACAAGTCTCTTAAGACTCTCCAGCTGGTCCAGAATGCTGCTGCATGTGTACTGACAAAAACTAGAAAAAGAGATAATATTTCTCCCATTTTAGCTTCTCTGCACTGGCTCCCTGTAAAATATAGAATAGAATTTAATATCCTTCTCCTCACCTACAAAGCGCTTAATGGCCAGGCACCATGATACCTTTAAGAGCTCATAGTACACTTTTACCCCATTAGAACACTGTGCTCCCAGAATGCAGGCTTACTGGTGGATCCTAGAATCTCTAAAAGCCCCTCTCCTGTGGAACCATCTTCCATTTTGGGTCCAGGAGGCAGACACCCTCTCTACGTTTCAGAGTAGAGTTAAACTTTTTAATAAAGCTTATAGTTAGGTCCAGCTCAGGCTCGCCTTGGACCAACCTCTAGTTATACTGCTATAGGCCTAGACCAGACTGTGGGCGACTTCCCATGATGCACTGAGTTCCTCTCTCCTCCTCCTCCTCCTCTCCATCTGTACACATTCATGTACCATTAATGCATGTCACTAACTTGGCTTCTACCCTGGAGTCTTTGTGTTTTCTCGTTTCACAGGTTTCTATGGTTCTATGTAGTTGTACAGTACAGTTGCGGACCACCTGGTTATGGATCACAGGCTTCCATGGACTGTGGCTGCGGACCAAATGCTGCCATGGTCCTGCTTGACATCCACGCCTCTTATTATCAGTAGAAGTCATACTTCTATTATTATTATTGTTGTTATTGTTATTTATGTTGTTGTCGTGCTTCTCTGCGTCTCTATCTCCCCTCTCCTCCTCCTTCTTTCTCTCTCAACTCAACCAGTCATGGCAGATGGCCGCCCACCTAGAGCCTGGTTCTGCTCGAGGTTTTTTCCCATTAAAGGGGAGTTTTTCCTTGACGCAGTCGCCAAGTGCTTGGTCATGGGGGATTGTTGGGTCTCTGTAAATTAAAGAGTACGGTCTAGACCTGCTCTACGTGAAAAGTGCCCTGAGATAACTTCTGTTATGATTTGGCACTATATAAATAAAGCTGACTTGACTTGATTGATCTATATCTATACAGTGTCTTCAAGGCTCAGCAGACTATGAGCTGTAATGTAATGTTCTTACCACATGTAAATTTTTATGTCATTTTGTGAATCCCAGCACAAATACCTAATGTACATTTAATACATACTAATATATGACTAACTATCTCAGATACATTTAATATGAAAATTCCAATTCATAGTTGACATAACACATACAAGATTATTTCCCCAACTATTAAGTAATGCTATTGTTCCCCTATAACTGATCCCAAGGCAAATTTTAAAAAACTGGAGCATGGAATCAATTCAGCTTTAACCCAAGTGAGAACATATCAAAGTTTTTCAATCCACCAGGCAGATGGAGAAGTAGGCATGCATGGGATGTAATGATATCACCCACAACAGGACAGAATCGTGCAGATTGCACAGAGTAAATCACTGGCTTCATTGCTACTCGCTGGTGTTGTTGTTGACTTGCATGAGTCCCTCTGACAGCTTATGTGAAATTACTGCTCCTGCTGCCCCACTTTCATAATATACATGCAACCCATGCAGGTTTTCACAGACATACTTTGGGCTCAATGCGGGAACAAGTATGCACACATCCCACCTACAAATATTCCTCTTCCGCCACAAAGCCAACACTGATGGAGGTCATAATGAGAAAGTGCCACAGTTTAGAACATGGCCCGCTATATTTATGTCCAATAAAGTCTGAATAAATCTCTTTCATTTCTTTAATTTATGTTGGTAGTAAATCATCTCAGTGGGGTGCTTAGGCTCCAAGTTATGACCCATTACATCTGATTGAAAGTAGGCATTCATTTTCCCCTAAGTCTCATGATATTGCCTGATGTAAACAATCACATTATTTGGCTGTGCAGAGGCCTCTGTAATTTAATGAATGAGGCTGAGGTAGGGAAGATGTCACAAATTATTACAAACCTTTTTACTCACCTTCAACATTTTTTTTCCATTCTTTGCATTACTCTTGGATCTTCTTTGTATTTCTGAAAGGCATAAAGAAAAGAAGATAAAGTTTAACAAAGCAATAAAACTGCCCAACTGTGATGTTTTCGAGTACAGTTAACTCGCAAGTGAGCTGGTGGTAGTGTCTGTTGTATTATATGTGTGCAGCAAGATCTGATTCTGTAAGAAGCATACTGGGTTGTTTTATAGCACATGCAATGTTTACATTACCAAACAGGAAGAGGCACAAATGGAACCAAAGCTTTTAGCAGACATTATTACAGCAGCTGGTGGAACAAGAGAAAGGCCTATTAGAAATCACTCCCAAGTTGTTTATCCTCTTCAGTTTAGCAAAGGAGAAAATCTTTGACCACAGCAAATATGATCCACTTTGCAGGAGGAAGCAGAATTAACAAGACGGAGTAACACCAGTAATAACAATGCTACACACATGAGATAGGAGCTATTTACCCAAGGTTTTGCTCTAGCTGTTGAAATTCTCTTATAGCAGTGCTGAGGTTGCACCAGCCATTGACAATGATATTTATATTATAAATGATGCACACACTGTACGGTTGCATATTTAACCCTCAGTCTTCTTTTATAATAGCAGAAAATACTTTAGAGGGTTTCTTTTTAAGTTTGTTCTCACGAGTTGTGTTTTTCCCTCCTCAAGGACCAACAGCAGAACTCTGTTACCAAAAGAGTTGACTTGATGAGAGGGAAAGATGTGGTGTAATTAATTATTAATAGCTTGCTCACCTCGAACTCCATCTGTTGTGTCTGCGTCTATTTCTCTTTCATGTTTCTCTTTTTGATTTGATTTTGCTGGAGAAACAGGAAGTGGATCATGTTATGTTCATATACATAAGACATGACACATAACATCATCAAGGAGCATAGAAGGGGACGCTTTAAAAAGGTACTGAACATTGAGCGAAAAAAATGAGTTAAGAGGCCTACACCTGTGTAAAACCTGTTTTAAAGGTTTGTTTTATCATGCTCTGCTGGATCGACATTTTACAAGCCACTGATTCCCTTCCTCGTCTCGCCTCTCATCTCTTTTTGTAAGTTGGAGAGCACTTAAGCAGATGTTCCATGTCATTCTGCTTTGCTTTCCCTGTCACACCTGCTCCGGTGCTTCTGCAGCTGTTTCCCTGGCCTTTTAAACAGCACACATATTTGTGTGCAATCCACTTCTGTTTTGACTTTTAAGCAGGATAGAACTCAATAAGAATTCCTTTTTGCACTAAAGGGAAATACATTTGGAGGGGTCAAAAGGTGGAAAATGTCAAGACTAAACAATAATTGCTGGTGGTCAGTGAACCTGAGGACAATGTTGTTTACTAGTGTTGCTGAATGGTTTCAGGAGGGTGAAAAAGAAGGCTTTTGCCAATGGGCTTATCAGGAAAACATTCCTGTTTTTCTCCATTACTTATCAAGATTCACTGCACCAGCTGAAATGGTGCTGAATGGAAGGGTTGAAATAAACTATTTACCTCTTTTAACACATTTGCTGTGCCAGTCCAAGCACAGCATCTAACCAAAGCGGTTTTGTCAAGTCAATATTGTTGGGGAAAATCTCTATGGGAGATGTGGATTTCTGTGTTTTCTTTTGGACCAATTACAATGACTGATGATGATCGAACCTAGGGCAAGGATTTCCACAGAGCTTAAGAAGCAATTAAGGGCACGCCAAGGTGAGGAAGAAACACACCAACGACTGCACTAACAGACAGCGTCAAGATTCACGAGGGCCACCTGCTTAGTTCAACATGAAATAGATTTTCAGGGCATCTTGGGGTTGAGTGGTGTTATTTAACTTTTGATCAATATAAATTTCAAAGAACTAAACCTTTACTGACTTTTAAATGGCTAGTGGAGGAGACACTCTCAGTTTAAAAATGTAATTGCTCAGAGACATTCAAGCAACCAAGCGCACCTGTCTTGTAATTGAAAAGCACTTGCTGTGTCACTTTTACTTTTGTGTGCTTGTTGCAAAGCTGAACAGATGTATTCTCATAGTATTCACTGCAATTTAATGTGATGTCATCTAGATGAAAAGCTGAGTTAGGGCTGGGTACATGGGTCAATCTGCCCCAATCCCCAGATCATATGTAAGCCTTTAGCATTAGTGACAGTAAAGCCAATTCATCCTATACACATCTGATATTGTATGTACATGTACATCTTGGTAAGTGTCTGTCATATGTAAACAAATACTGTTATACCTCATACATGTGCCCTGTGGTAGTGGTCTGTGGTAGTTTTTCAGCTTGGTATTAACAATGGCCTTAGTGACAGGAATGTCCTTATTTCAGTTTACCTGACAAGAATTCATGTGACTGGTGCATAGCTAGCAATAGTCATGATGTCATAACACATAATAAATGGCTGCATTTGTATCTCTGTTTCTAATAATTTAGGCAGCAACACATCTATGATTTTGTGATTTTTGCTAGCATTTTTAATTTTACTGCACTTTTGCACCAATGAACTAAAAAAGGGTGTGGTGAGTCCCATTTATTCATGAGAACAAACATGTGATGCATATAGTATATAGAGCATACTGTATATTAATAGAACACTAATTGTGACAAAATGAGCATACGTATGCCTGAGGCATGTACAGTATATGCAGTGGATAATATGTGACATGTACCACAACACATGTTCAGGAAAACTGTATGTAACACAACAGTGGTAGTATTTTAAACTCCCTACTTTTCTGGGTCATGTGGCATATAGTGTGGATAGAATATGCATATTAAAATACATTCCACATATATCACATATGGGATTTTTTTTAAATAATGAAAATGTGGCACTAATGTGATTGAAGCTCCACAACTCTTTCACTTCCCCCAGTCTTCACATGGCAGAGAGGGGGTCTCTCTGTAAATGTCACAGCATTTCCAGGCCGTTGTCCTTTCCTCTCCCTTGAAATCCAAGACAAGTGTTGATATGCATTGCCCTGCTGTCCCTCACGGACAAAACACCATGTACTATAGTCCAGCACTGTGATATCATAACCTGGCGAAGAAAAAAAAAAGTGTCAAGCCCTGTGGGCCTCTATGGCATTCCCTGTCTTACAAATTGATCCATACACTTTGTGCTGTTTATTTTATTGTGTCCCATAGAGAACCCAGTATTTCATATTTAAGCTTGGCAGTCACTCTTTTTATCTTTAAGTTATTCTTCTTCTCTCATTCCCTCATTTTCATTCGTTTGTGTCAGTGTTTCTTTCTGACTTTCTCCCTTTGGAGAACTCCTTTCCTTCATTGTCTCATCCTTATTGTATCTTTATATCTCTTGTTCTTATTCATCCTCTCTTCCTCTCTCTCATTTACAGGCCTGTTCTTTCAATGGCTTGTTACCTTGTTTGCAGTCTGAAACCCCTGGCTATTGATGTCAGCAGGATTATGTGACATGTCCATGTGTTGTGCTGTCCCAAAGGGGGTCCCTTTGCCAGCCAGTGAATTAATGAGTCCCCAGTGTGTGAGCATTGTGTTTGTGTGCTTGTAGGAGAGGCCACTGAGCGGTGTATGTGGGTGTTAAGCATGAATGAGGGAAGTGTTAATGTGTGTGTGTGTTCATATATGTGGAATGAGGTTGGGTGCGTGTGAAGAGAAAAAAAAAATGTACAGAGGCAGAGCTTGTGTTATTATGTTAAATGCCAGTGGATGCAACAACAATACGGACACCATATATGATTCATGTGTGAGGAAATGCAAATTCAGCATTATTATGAAGGCTCTGAAGCAAGTAGAATTAATGGATTAACAGGTGCACTGACATTAGTCGTCAGTGTGTAATGACCTACTTGCTGTGGAGTATGGCACCTAGTATACTATATGCTTACCTGAGTAGCTGGGGAGTAAAGTGTTATGTTTAGTGTCGAAAATGTCATTTGATTGATCAACTAGTATTACCATTAAATCTGAGAATCTTTGATAATCCCCTTGATAATTTTTTAAGTAATTTATGAAGAAAAACATGCCAAATGTGATGGTATGCTGTACCTTCTCAAATGTGAGGATTTGCTGCTCATTTTGGACTGTATGTTGGAGAAAACAAACAGTTTTGTGACTCATCCATCAGCTCTGTCAAAGTTGGCTTTAAACAACCAAAAATCCCCCACACTCACATGTTGCATCTTTTGTATTCACCACATGTAGAAATAGAAAATAAGACGTTTGTGGTTTAACAAGCAGGCAAGATACACTGACCATCCAGCAGTGACTACACACAGCACTCCACTCAGCTGCACAATTCACACACCCTCCAATTCTGAACAAAACCAGCATTAGGTGACTAGGAGGCAGGCATACCTGTGGCTAACGTTAGCAAGCCAGCTAAGAACCCACAACATGTGAATAACACAAATTTGAAATGACAGCAAGTCACATTTCCTCTTCTCTGGAGCATTATTGGGATGTGTAACTGTAATGTAATTACTGAATTTAAAATTGTAATCCCTTATATTTCTCATGCCTGAAGTGAGAGTGATTATATTACTGTAACACACTACAAAGTAAAGTCTTACTAGCCAATACAGCAGATGAACCAATTATGAAAATTGATTGTTTCAGCTGTAGGTATTCATCACATTTTGAGTTTCCAGTGCAACTGCAGAAGTGGCTTTGAGCAAATCACTGAACCCCTCAGCTCCATTAGCAGCTCTCTCCAGGTGATTCTGCACTTTTGTGAATCTAACTCTTTGACGACTTTGTCCATGGGTGTGTTCCAGTGGAGGCTGGTCCATAGAGGCAGAGGAGGTTGATCCTCCTCTATTTTTTGAGAGGCAAAAGGGAGATCAAAATATAAAAAAGAATATTTGGTTGAAATAAACCATTACAAATCTCAGTATTATTTATAAAGTACTTTTTCTCTCTTCTTTGGAAAAAATCCATTACTTGAAATTCTGTTTAAAATGCTTCAACAGCAACACCTGCAGGGCGGGAGGAGAAAGATCAGTGTGTGAAGTGGTGGGGGAGGGGGGCAATTGGTGGAGGTGGAGTGGGGGACAGAGGAGGACGGGTGCCTGCTGTCCTTTCATCTTCAATTCTCTCCACTGTAAGGCAGAGTAGCAGCAGTAGATAGCTCCTTGCCTTAGCCAATGCAACAGCTGGCTTGTTGTAGCAGCCTGAGGGACTCTTTATGTATCCATGGAAGGACTATTAAGGACTTTTGTTAAGCTAATGGGAGAAATTATCTGGACTGGGCAGCGCAGCAGCAGCAGGACGCTGCCGGGGAGGCTGGAGAGAGAAACAACCGGAGAAACAACCAGGAGAGTTAGCTTGTTTGTCATTGTTGCTAATGATATCAGACTGGTTAAGCAGCAGCCATAAAGTTCTCTTAACTAACAAACAAGATGACCAACAGTCACAAATGGATGTTATAACATGAATACTTCATCTCCATGAAAGAAAGAAGAAGACGTCATATAATGTGAGTCAGATACAGCTTCTCTGTCTCTTTGGTCGCTAATTTCATCTCTGATGGTTAAATGTCTCTGTGTGGCTTTTTTGTGTTTTTTATCTCCTTAACAAGAATGCAGCAGATATCATGTAATTTGTTGTGGGTAACGTTAGTTTGCTTGTTGAAGTTACAGTGAGCTGTCTGGACTCACTCATTCATTCGTTTTAAATTGAGTGGTTGTTCAGTCACCTGTTGATGTATGATTAGTGAATGAGTGCAGGAGGTCTGGCTGCTTGCTTCTGACAGTTTCTTTAGTTCGTTTTTAAGCTGAGCCGTATATTGAGTAATAAGCTTAAAGTAACAAGAATAACAAGTGTTAACTAGTGGTGTAACGGACTGTAGTTGATCCGTGATCGGTGCGGATCGCCCCCCACGGTTCGGCAGGCATATGAACTGCAGATTAATTGCAAAATTTAATGTCTCATTTAAGACAAAGTAAATAAACTGCTGTAACTACAAGTCATGGGCAGACAGCGTGTCGCTAACGTTAACAGGGATTTTGAAGAGCAACGATCAAACCAGCATCTAACGGGTCCAATGTGACATTTGAGTTATGTTTACCTGCTGTTTAAATGTCTAAACTGCTAAATGTCTTTAAAGACGCAGCCTTTACACCACTCAAACAAATTCTTTTACTGGCATATAAAATTGCCCCTCACCCCTCTGATTTCATCAGGTGGGGGACAATGATATAGTTTGATGTGGTTTGCTGTAAGATTCCATGTTGGTTTTCCTCCTGTCCTCCCCAATTTTTTGAGTCACCAGCCGCCACTGGTGTGTTCATGATGCTATAGTGCCATAGAGTTTACGGAAATTCATTTTGCACACTAAAGCAGGTACAAGCAGAAATAATAGTAATTTCCAAAATTATCCAGAATCCATCTGGATAATCATTCAAAACAAGCTTGTGTGAGATAATGAGTTTTTAATCATTTTGCTGCAGAATGAAAAATGTTACAGTTTAAACAATCCTGGTGGGATAACACTTCCTGGCAACAATTAGTCCTCAATTTGGCATTTGTCCATTTTCTACTCGAATGTGATTGAGGAGCACAATGTGTCAGAGGGTCTAATGGAATGGAGCACCAATCAACAAAGAAAATCTCAAATGATGTAGATGAGCAGTAATTTCATCACTGAGAGACAAACCGAAGTTTTCTTTGTGTCTTGAATTGAGATGTGCAGATGTTAGATTAGATGAACTCTAATAATTGAGGCCTGATCCGTCTGATTATTTCATCTCCTTATTTTCCCCACTGTGTTCATGAGGTTATGTAATTACCCTGCATTGTCGTTTATTTTAGCTATTTGTACAGACACTGAGAAATGCAGCAGCCATTTAAGCAGCACACCTTTTGCTAACAATACATCAGAATTATCTGATGAACAAATAAAGTTTAGATCCTTTATTTTCCCCTGATGATTCAACTAAATTATATAGTGTTATAATAATTAACTGTGATGACTCCTCTGTCAGTCCAATTTTTTGTCTCACTTACTCATTTTCTCTTTCTCGCCAGTTTCCTCAAACCAAGCATCCTTGCTAAAAAGAGTGACGTTCTGAAGCTAATTAGGGCCCCATTACTTATTTAAAGGTAACTTGTTTATGTGAGAGCAGAGGTATAAATTATCCAATAGAAGTTGTCTTTGGGGTATTTTGTTGAACAGGGCTTTATTAACAGCAACTGGTGAGGGCAATTTAATGGCATCCCAATTATTTCTAGAGTCCCTGCTGTTGCCAATGCCAGCCAGAAGCAGCCAGCTAGCAGCCATTTAGAGAGGCGAGGGAACTGTAGGACTTAATGACACTGTTAAAAAGATTCTCTGTGGACAGATGGGCCTTTTATTTGGACCAGGGGACAGTTTTGGAGTAAAATGGGGGCAACTGAAGTAATGCAGAAAAAAAAGCCTTTTTTTGTTTCTAGTGCAACTGAGCTCACAATGGCTGACCCATTATTCTAAAATGAATGCTGTATTTCTTATTTTTGTTTATTTATTTATTTATTTGGTGCTCCAAGAAATTTGGCAGTTTTCAGCTTTATAAAGAATATATATTATATTATTATATACATTAAGTAGATACTTATATGGATGTCCATCATGACCCATAATAATGCCATGACTCTTACAATTCTGAGTAATAGAGAGGTTTTCATGTGTCACGGAAGCATTACACCACACGACATTATGTCAAGTAACTCTCTCAGTGAACATTATCATTCTCAATTTCTCTGAATTTGTCAATTTACACACCAGTTGACCTTGTGAAGAACATAGCTAAGTGCTCTTTAAGTGAGCACTGCACTCAAAAGCAGAAGCACTCCATTTCTGCTTTAGAAAAACACTTTGCAATGGTTGGTATAGTAACAGGCTTGATTACGACTGAATAAGTGACGCATATTTTGGAATTATTACAAAAGTTTAGCAGGTAAGATGTGAATTATCATAATTGGTGGTGTTAAAAGGTCAACAAGAGATCATCAGACATGTTTGTGTCTTGCTTTAAATTTGCTCACCAAAATGAATAACTTGTGTAATATTACTCTCAAATAGCTTTAATGCTGTAGCCATAGCCTCAGTGACAGCTACGGTAAAACAAGCTCTTGACGTTTGTCAAGCTCTTGTTGTTTCTGTGGTGTAATTAATTAAAGATGGCTCACTACAAATTATTTTGCATATGCTCTTACATCTGAAATGTTTCTGTGTTCATATGTACCTGAGGAAGTCTCTCGCCTTTTCATCTCTATCTCCCCTCCCCCGGAGTCACCTGGCTTTGTGTTCTGTCCTACCGCCACCTGTTCTGTCAAAACTCCCTCCTTCTCTCCAATGTTTTCCATTTCATCTGAAGACTTCAGAGGTCCTCCAAACAGCTGGTGTTGCATCTGTGCCTAGAAGCAGAATAAATTGCACACATCCATGAACAGTAATGTAAATGATTCGGTCTTGCTGCAATGTTATTCAGTGATGTAAATAAAGATCTTAGCAACTACAATATCATGTGTTTCCCTTTGGCATGGGTGATAAATGCAATGTAATGTAGCCTTGTGTTTTTTTTTTTAAGACTCTCCAATTTTCTCAGTACCTTCCTGCACTGTATATAAAGCCTCCAATCTGTACTTCTCCGTCTCTCTTTCTCAGTCTTCGTCGTCTGGACAGCCTCATCAATTTTAAATACAATGAGTTACTGTAGGTACGATAACAAAACACATTAAACATCATGACAGCTGGAACACAAGGCATAAGAGGTAGATTAATCAACCATGTACATAGTAGCATTGCCAAGGTGGCACCATCCCAAGGCTGTGTCTGGAAATCACAGAATACAGACCATTACCCTAAAACAAAAATTCATCACAGAGCAAATCTGGTGTCTATCCCCAGAAACACCACTGACAATTAGAAAGACCACAGAGAACTCTTTTAATTGGTTTTTCAACAGATTGAGTTTATGCTTTGGTTGGGCCTTGTGCCAGTGCCATTTTTTCTGAAAGTGGCTGAGAGCATAAGGGAGAGGAACAGATAAAACAACACCAGTTGGGGTCAGGTCTCTTCACTCTCAGTGCTAATTTCCTTAACTGGAAAAGTATCTCACTTTTAATCTATGTTGAAAGGTGCTTAAAACTGTACTTTTATAGCAGTTTTTCCAGTGTTTGGATGCAAATCTTCATTTTCTACAGTTTTCTGCTTTTAGCTTGCACTGTTTTGGCCTGTTGACAAATGGAGCACTTGTCTTCATTGGTTTTTGTCCTTGACAAAGTCTGTCTCATAAAAGTGATCTAAAATGACAATTAAAACACCAGTGCATGCTCTGTACAGCCATATATACTGTCCAAAAAGTAAGAAGCTCTCCAGTAGCTTTTCTACAGAAAGAGATATACTGAACATATACTGTATAACATAACATATACTGAAACCAAAAAGTATAATTACAAATGTTACAAATGTTTACAAAAGTTTGGCAGCATACATTTTGTACTCTCAGACAGACTTTGGCTCCATGCATCCTAATGTTTGCTTTTTTAAAGTGTCATAAAAATATTAAGTTACAGAGGGCTTCTAATCATCTAAAATACTTTGGGAGAAATGGTTTCTGCTCCATTACAACACGTGCAGCAACATGCACACATAAACATACACTTCACATCAGGCTCCATGCACATTGCACCCTCCTCTTAGAGAGACAGATGGAGCTGAATCAGTAATGACAGCAATAAGTTCTGGTTGACTCCTGTGTAAATTAAGCTTAGTCACTGTTAGGTCTGTGTAACTACTTCTGTATGATGTATTAATGTATCAAATGGAAGGAGAGGCGAGAAAGCCATGACAAATGTATTACCATTTCTCTCTTCCAGTTCCTCCCATAACATGCTGACTGCCACTACAAGACCGGCAACACTTCCTGTCCATTCCTCCATTAGTGTCAGTGGTACAAACACTTATGAATTTTCTTCACAATGTGACATAAAGTGCCCTAAACAACAGGGGTCCACAGAAAGAAGAAAAGAGAACAGAACAGAACAAAAAAGAGACAAAACGAAATAAGTGACAGAACCCTTCTGCTTCACTAGCTGTTACATCCATTGTAACCTTTTGATACTGCACTGTCAGACTAAACATAATGGCTGTCATATTAAGGACAGATCAATCAATCATAGTCTAACACCCTCTGTTGCATCCAAAACCTAAGTATAGTTGACTTGTGCCACACAGACCTGACAGATTATATGGCAGTGAAGAACAGATGAGCAGACATGGCAGAGAAGCACACATTCACATGGTGACATCTGAGTCTTAGACGTTGTTCTCTTAATCACTAAGAGAATTTCCTGCAAAGACACATACACACACTTTTGAGAGTGATGACAGACAGAGCAACTGACACAACTTTGAGGGATTGGGGGTAGGTGGAAGAAGGGCGGGGGGCGACTTTCATTTTTGTTCCTTGTCAGGCTGCAGGAGGAAGCAGAGGAAAGACGTTAAGACAGTGTGATTGAGCTGCTTTGACACTCAAAAGGTCAATTCTGAGTCTTTCCTGCTGTGACAGCATTCTTGGTATGAAAGGAATTCTTCACATCTAAATTAATGTCCAACTATCTGCCGCATAGGTTTGGTGCCTGGAAAAGGAGCCCGAGATGACCAGGTAATCAGTGTCTATATGGAGGGGCCTGTGAACTGAGACAATGACAGTGAGTGCAAGTAAGTCAGGATTTGAGAAATATGGTAGAAGTAACAAAACAAACAGATTTGTGCTGAGGTAAAAGAAGAAAAAAAAACAATGATGAAAAATGTAAACATGTCCTCCCCCACATTCACAGGCTTCAGCAACAAGATGCATCATCCCTCCAACCTTTCCGTAAACTCAGTTCAGTGTTACTGATATTGTTGTTGTGCAGTTGTTGCCTTTGAAGATTTTAAACTTTTAATTACATCACCCACATCAGGCCTCATTAAAGCAGTGACTGGATGTGTGCAGCAAGTTTTGTTTCATGTTTACCCACAGTGCAGGAGTAAATGCCATGCAAAGTTGCAAAAAACAAAGTACGGTGTCATGGAAGTTCTGTGGACAGATGCAAGAAGAAAAAGAACACTGAACAAATGACTTTACTCATGTAAATGTTTCTACTAAAAGCTCAGTCCATGCAAAACCATAAAGGGCTCTTTGAAAGTTTGCCCCCTGCCCTTCTCTGTTATTATCTAAGAAGGGCTCTCAATTTTTTAAGAACTTCAAAGCGTTGTCCTTGAGCCACAAACTTATAGCTTCCATAGCCATGAGTCTCATTACATTCTGTGCCCACTTTGAAAGGTTAAGGGCTTATCGGAGAACCGAAGGGGGTAAAACATATCTTCTTGCACCAAGAACGGGGATTGAGCAGTTTCAACACAGGGATTTAAAAGGTGCAATGCTGAGCGAATCCAAATACTGAAAGACGAAAGGTTTAACTTCTGGGTTATTTCCACACATGACATTTATTTGATTTTGCCAACCTTTTCCAAGAAGTCTTCACTAAAAGGTCAGTCAAAAAAACAATGTAAGTATGACCCCACAGAAAGAAAAGATGAGCCGATGTAAAATTCAAAATACCATCTTTTAGGGGTTTTGTGGTGGATAAGCAGAACTTAAGATGGCGTATTTCAAATAATTGCCCTTTACCCTGTTCTGAACACAAACCTACCTCTTAAAAAACACAGAATATTAATAAGAGAAACCAGAACCAAAGAAGCAGCCTTCAGTCGAACACATATGGATTCAGGATCATATCTAAATCAGTCTCAGAGACACAAGCAAGACACACAATTTAATACAATAAATATTTGGTACAACAAACCTCTATCATCATGAGAGGTTGCAGCTTGAACAATATCAGCCTAGCACACTTACAAAGAAAGGAAGATAAAGTAGAATGTAAAGATAGAAAATATTATACCATCCTCTCTAACAAAATAATGAAATTTGTGTGAACAACACAACACTTGGAAAATATATAGTATAATATAAAACTTAGAGGTTTTGCCAAAATCAGTCATTCAGTTATTTTTTAAATTTTTTTAATGGTATCAGTTATGTCTGAAATGTCACCTAAGATTTAGCAAATGGACAGTCCCCATCCAGATGTTCCATACATTAAACTGAATTGAGGACACTGAAACAAGCAGAAAAGTATTGGTAATGGTCTACATCTATAAGACATAGTCCATGTCTGCCTACATGTTATGTCAATCTTACGTCAATGTCAGGAGCAAGTGCAGTCATCACATAAGACCTATTCACATCAGCATGATGCAGCGAGCAAAGATCCACAGCTTATTCATGCTCAACTCAGTTATGATGGCCATCGAATGAAGTGGCCATATGTGTGGGTCAGCTCTTTATGAATTCCTCATGGTGACAGAGCCTGGCAGGGGAGGATTTATCCGTGAAAACAGATGGGCAGGAAAAGAAGGAGGGAGCCATCAAGCTGAGAAAGCCCTGCTGGGTGTCTCCTTATGGTAGAATGAATTACAGACGTCTGGCAATGCTTAATGTCACAATGCAGCACATTATCCCTGATTGATCATTTTTATATTGACTAGACTGAATTAAATATAAGTGCAGAGACAAAGTAAGATTAATATGGAGCAAAGACACATGGCGGAGAGGTGCTAGAACCTGACTCTACTGGAAACTGGAGTTTATATCTCTTTACAGTTAAGACATCCAACTCTTTTCTATGAGAAATAGAGGATTTGGGATTGTAGAAAGTGTAAAACAATTATGCTTTTGTTTTCAGTCACTGATTGCTTGGCATTTGCCGGTACCACTATGAAAAGGCCTATGAGCTGTGCAAAAGAGAGTAATTTCATATTTGAACAAAACCAACAATACACATAAGAAGATATACAGTCTAATTAGCACATCTCCATTGTTTTCTGTAGTATTACAGATGTCTACTCATAACCATTAAGCCATAAAGCTAAGTAGAAATGAAGCAGCCAATCAGAAGTTAATGAGCATAGCAGACTGAGATGATTTCACTGGTAATTATGACTCTTGTCTTATTGATTCTTTTCATTGTTTTGTCACTTAGATATTTGTCTTTATGGTATTCATATTTTCAAAAGAAACCTTCTTCCCAGGAATAGATGTGCCGGTCTTTGACTAACCTAATAAGCTACAGGTAGATTTTTATAGAGCAATAGGTAATAAGCATTTTTACATGATAAACCATGTTTTAAACATTACATTTTTAAGTGTTCTACATGATCTATTTAGCATGTTGAATGTGATTATACATTAGTGTTATACTTCTTAAGCATGGGAGACATGGCTCAATAATTTTACCATCAACTGTAATTCCTTGGTTTGATTTGCAGTAAGCTGAACGAAGCAAGATGATACTTAATAATCGCAACAATCAAAGTTTTTAAGGCTATAAAAAGAAGAAAAAAAACTAATTAATGACCACTGGGCCCCTCCAGTGAATTCATTATCCTGTTAAATCAGAGGGGGGGAATCAGGTGAGTGTGAGAGAAATTGGGTAAATCTGAAAATTACTTTTCTTTTAATAAAATCACCAGCAATGATTCATAATATTACTTGACAAGAATAAAAGCAATATCAGAATTATATTCAGTTTAATTGTGTCATATACGGTACTGTTGTAACTGCTCTGGGATCTCTGTGTAAATATATCTTATGCCCAATCCAAGCAGACCCACCATTAGCTGTGATCACTATCATCACATGTGTTTTTTTAAGGCGAGATGGAGAGTGTAAACTGAAGTGCAGGGCACAAAACATGTGTTGCTGCTCTTTTTTATCATGGCTGCTCATCGGTTGGTGGCCAATAATGCTGCTGCCTGTGTTGGTGTTCTTTATTTACTAAGGGTGCATTCAGGTCGACCACATTTTGGATTGGGTCTAATGGACCTTTTTCACAGCAGACATTTTACTTAGCAGGAAAAGCACAGGTGGAGCTACTAATGATGGCCTCATTTTATTAAGAGTTCCAGGAAGTCATTTCAGTGAACCAACATTTACAACAGAAGGGCCCTGGAATTGGCTTATTGAAAGGGAATGCATCTGTGTTTTTCCTGGTGTGACATGTCAAAAAGATGTATTATCATCAAGTCTATTCTAATTGGGTATGACTGGCTTCAGGTCCCTGATTGAGTTTTTGAAAATTAAATATGCATGTTGGTACATTTCAGATCAAATCAATAATTTTGGACCCATGATGACCTCTTTCTCCAAACCCCTTGCCACATTTACAACTTGGTCCTTATTTTAGTACATACCGCACATGCTCCAACAAGTCAGAGTGTTTTCTAATCTGGTGCCTCCATTGGCAGTAATCGGTAGGACAACATCATTTGTCTTTGTTTTCCAAAACCATTACAAGTCAAATAATTATGTTTCATGGTGTGACAACGCTGTGGTTAAGGTCTGGTTAGATTTAGGCACAACTTAGTTAGGATTAGGGAAAGATCATGGTTTGGGTTAAAATGATCACTTTGTTAAGGTTAGAGAAACATGTGGTGTGGGTTTAAGTTACCGCTTCCTTAAAGTTAGGCGACCTTCATCATCATGGCAACAATAAACAACATGGGGTAAAGGTTAGGGGATGATCGTATTTATGGTTTTTAAAAAATTGTCCTGACTTGCAGATGGAAATTTGACACTCACGGTTTGAAACGGGAAACAAACACCGGTCTCCTGTTGCAAAATCCACTTTTTGCTAGTTAAGATTAAGCCACCCACCCAACCTGCCACCTCTGAATGAGGAAATTTGTCAACTTATATAGACAGCATTTAAACTGCACCACTCCTCCAGGTAATAATTACTATGACTGCTAGGTGGCCCCTGCCATTTAAATGTAACCACAGGCCGTTTTTGGGCTGACATTACAACCTATTGTGTCATTTTTCTCACACTGTCTGTGTCCCACAAGGCAACAAAATGGCAGCAGTACTATCCACATTAACTTCCTCACTTCATACATCTACTTGAGCATTTGGGTATTTCTCCAGTACAGCCACTCATTCTCCCTTGACAGAGGCTTTAGCCAGATGTTACGGCTGCACCAGCACAGCCCTGAGAAGAGGTAAGGGTACTGGCATTGCTATGCTAGACTATGTTAACATTCAGTGAGTGTTGGTTGCATGATAAGTCGCTAGTGTGCCAGAGTTATCTGTTCAAAGTGAAAAGGTTATCCACTCCTTTGGGGATAAACAAGAGAGAAATGCTGCTCTGGCATTTTCAGTGCAGTATTGAATAATTTAGTACCATGTTTGTGAAATATGTGCATATTTTTGGTATTTAGATCATACCTGTTGTAGTTTCCTATAACATTATACAGAGATTATGAATCATCATAAAGCAATTTTTTGACAATGCCTATCAATTACTGACATTGCATTTGTTTGCATTTGTTGTGTGTGAGTGTGTGTTTGTGTGCATCTGTGTGCATGCATGTGTGCAAAGAAGTTGACTTTTGTGTCTACCGTTAGTGGTTAGATTACCTCAATACACAGATTGCTTTTCACCTGTAAAATGGCAAACCTTGTAATGCCAGCCAAAACTCAAACAAAACATATTATTATGTTGTTTGTACCCTGTACCATGTTTCATTCATCATATTTTGTATTGCAGACAGAGCATGTGCATGTGTATGAACCCCATACATTGTTGCCGTCTGGTTGCCTTCACTTTATGTCACCAAAAATGAAATTCATTTATTCAATAATAACCCACTTTAGCAAGCTGTTCCCTCACTGTGAGCACAACCTGCTTCCCTCAGCTTTAATGGCAGCCTAATCATGAAGGGTAGATGGGTACCTAATAGGACTCACTGGGCCCAGGAGATAGAAAAAAGCTGGAAAAGGGGAAGGATAAGAAACAAGCTCCTCCTGTCTACTTTATGCCAATCTACTGACAAATACTAGAAGGTGGTGAAAAATGCTTTCACCTCTGAGATCAGAGCTGCAATTATTTTCAAAATCTAGTGTCAACTTCTCTTCAGTTTCTTCTTGCTGGCTTTTGGCAGAATATGTCAAGCTCTTGTACTGTGCAATGTGAAGAAATAGAAGTAATAACATGGTGCTGAGGACAGACAGTATCAGTATGATAAGAACAACCACATCACCCACCCCTATCCAAAGAAGCCGATCATAATTATCAGAACAAATTTTCGAATTTGTCTCGAACACTGGCCATAAACTCAAACTTTGGTATCTTGGGAATACATACAGTACATATCATGTTCCTGAGCTGTCTTAGCTCGGTAACTTTGATCTATCATCAAAAAGTTTAGCTCCACAGGGCAAAACTGCTAATATAGAGAAATATACATAATTATGATATTGTTAGGGGGGGAACAATCAGCCTTATTTTAAATCGTATACTTTACATCCCTTGCAATTGCACAAATTATTCTAGAGTTTGTACACTTTTCACTTTTACTTTATATATAGGAGCACAATACCAGTACAATATATAAGGCATCATTACAAAGACTTTATTATGATTTCTTGGCACTAGATTGATTGCACTCTTGCATTAACCTGTAGTATTGTCAGATACATCTGCCAAACATCCAGTTGTCACATCCAATTTAAAATGTTGAGGATAATACGAGAATAAAGATAACATCTTATATCCTTTTGGGTCCTCTTACTGCAGTTAGAATTTTCAAAACAACTCTTTGCTGTTATTTAAGGTCTTTAAAGGATTGGTTCACAATTTTTCAAGTCTGACTTAAAGCAATACCCAGGTGTCTAAATAAACAATGAAACAGGTTTTTCTTGTGATAATCAGTCCTCCTGTTCATACTGGCCATTAAGAGATCCCTTCCTAAAGCACTTACAATGTAAGTGATGGAGGAGAAACTTTTAAAGACAAAAATGTATTTAAAAGTTAATTTGAAGCTTCAGCCACCCAAATCATTCAAAATTAGTCTTTTTAGAGCCAAATTCCCTTTTTTTTGGTTGCAATCCTTCCACTGCAGCTCAACAGGGAAACACTGTCTTGGGAAACACAAAGTGGGGTTTTTACTAAAAACACTGTAACTATGGAAGATACCACTTGATTTGACTGACTCAGATTGCTGAAGCCTTATATTAACTTCAGATAAATGTTTAAATACATTTTTAGCACAAAACGAAGACTGTGGATTTTGTCCCCCATCACTTACATTGGAAGAGGATTTGGAGGGGATCTTTTAATGGACAGCATAAGCAAGAGGAATGATTACAGTCAGAAAAACTTCTTTCAGTATTCATTTGTACAACTGACGATTGTTTTAAGACTTGAAAAATTGTGAACCTGTCCTTTAAAGGTACACTATGGAGAATTTGTCGGTTGCTGTTTGTCAAAGTCGGTCCCTCCTCCCCGGCCCGACCAGAGCAAGCTGAAAGTAGAGCAAGAGAAAGAAAAAGAGAGAGAGAGCAGCAGTGGTCGAGCAAGTTATAGAGAGTGAATGAAGAGTCCCGACCTCACACCCTGCACACTGTTATTGGCTGGGGGCTACACACCCACTGCCCAAAGGTTTACACCCAGAAGTGTCCCGAACACAGCAAAATAATAAGAAAATAGAGGCATAGGGCAGTGTCTCTATAGATACATACACCACCACACACTTCTAATGGGTCATAAGCAATGATTAAGAGGGATTATTTTTGTGTAAGAATACAAATCCAGGTTCTAAACCCTGACTTGTCATGCAATTATTAAACCTATTAAATCTAATTTGTAACAGAAGAAGGGAACAAAATACTAAACATTGTTGAGATATGGCCTTTGTGGCAACATTTTGTGCAAAGCCGCAAAATGAAACTTTTCACTGTTACTTGTACTTTTCCTTCAGACTTTTATTGCTACCTGCAGGCAGAGATGCTAAACAGACTGAACTGTGCACAGCAGTTCACAGTGTAGCCCAATTCGCACACAGGCCAGAGACCCCTGAGACTTCTTAACTGAGGACTGACTCAGTATGAGACTGCAAGATTAATCACAGTTTAGAATAAAAGCAAAACAGTCAATACCTTTTCTTTCGCTAGAGGCCAATCAGAGGGACAGGAGGCAGGAAAGTCACACACACACACACACACACACACACACTGCAATACCCTGTCGTCTGTAATCTAATCTCAGCCACGGCATGCTAATACATCACAATTACCGACTCAGTCTGGATGGTGCCATTAGAAATACATTGTCTCCATTACCACAGAGAGTCTGCGTGCATGTGTGTTCATGTGGGAGTGCATGCCCTCACAAGTATGGATGTCTGTTTGAGGACTGAGGCGCTCTCAATCTCTCTGCAGACTATTTCATATTCAATTACATTTTCCTTACATCACTGGGATTGCTGTGTGTATGCTAAGTCAATAATGACCCAGATCACTTGTCTGGGGTGCAGAGAGGCATTAGTGGCATTTAGGTTGTTAGCACCTTCATTACAGGAAGGCTGGAACAAGCGTCTGAGAGACAGAAGGAGAGGCATATAGAGAGATAGAGAGAAAGAAAGAAAAAAACAGGGACTTGGAGAGAAAAGCACAGGTTTGTAGTGCTTAAATTGCCTCCTCTGAAAATGTGTACCAGCAGATTGTTGACATTACATAGTTTGGATATACTAACTTAGCCTGAGGAGGTCCACTTAGACCCTCATTACACCTGCAAAATATTATTCAGCTGTGTTATTTTGCAGCAGCACAACTACACTGTGTAAAATTATGTAAGAAACTTGTTTTAGGGGATTGTACCAATAGACAGGTAATACTTCATGATTTTATTTACCCTAGTTTATTTAGATCAGGACTACTAAAATTGTGGTGCACAGGCAAAATAATAATAATAATAATATACATTTAAATTTGCCCTTTAAAAGACAAACCGAAAAAAGATATACTTTATTTCCATGGTATTTTTTTATGCTCAGGTGGTGTTCATCCCTCCAGAGTTCAACAGACTTAGAGAATCAATATCAAGGAGCATTGAAGCTGCTCTGCCCATCACTTTATTGAGACATTGGTTTTTCCTTTAATTTGTCACCTGCTGTCTCTGTATTTTCAATAGACATGTGTCATATACAGCATGTATTTTTCGAATGAAAGGGGCATCAGTAAAGTTGGCATAGAAAATTAGAACGTCATTAGACTTGACTGGAATTTTGTTTTTATAGGTTTTTACAATTTTTACAGGTACAGGTTTATATTGACACATCTTGTGCTGTTATATGAACATCAGCTGTCCATTAAACAATGTTCCAACTCATCCCGTCCCTTAATGTTAATAATATTTAAATATTTATTTTGACCTATATTCTAAAATAAGCCACCCGTCCACAGGGAGAACTTACCAGGGCAGGACAGCTCTGATGCAGGGGCCATTGGACAAGCAAACACTGCAAAACTTTCCTGCTTAATTAGCAAAAAAGAAGCGACAGAAGGCGGTACTTGTCCACACACACACACACACACACACACACACTCGCGCATGCACTGTTGAGGTAAATTCACTGCAGCGGTAAACCTGAGGTAACCTCTCAGAGAAGAGCAGCAAGGAGTGACACACCAAGTCAGGAGAATTAGCACCTCCAAAAAGAACACCATTAGTTTTGACACTTCATTAGTTCGAGACAAAATAAAAAGGAGAGGAGGGAGGAAGAGTATGTGTCAGTCAGTGTGCATCCATTGCAGATGAAGACAGCTCAGCTGACAAATGAAGTTCTCCACCTGCCGTAACCTCAAACCCATGATACACAAGGACACTTGTATATAGTCACACCATGTTTCACATGGTGTTATGGATTTTCCCCAGAGGCAAAATCCATAATATAATATGCTGGCACCCCACTAAGTCCATTATCAGGTGTCAAAATTACACAAGCCACAGCAGAAAAAGATTGCAAAGTATGTTTTTAGTACAGAAGGTTTGCTTGTTAGGATTTTATTGACATAGAAGAATATATATTTCAAATTTAGATGATTGTCAAAAATGAAAGACGTACTTGAGTAAATCGAGAATTACAGATGAACCTTGCAAGAGTGCAAACACTTGGAACATGAAGCCATGATGGCTGATCATATTCATCCCATCATAAAGCATTTCTATTTGTGGGGACAAAAGAAGACCTTTGAGGACGTCACCGTGGGCTCTGGAAAACAGTGATCAACATTTTTCACCATTTTCTGATATTTTATAAGCCAAACTAATCGATTAATAAAGAAAATAATCAAAAGTTTAATTGTTAATGTAAATAATCGTTAGATGTGACCCTAAATCTGAATGTCATGACCTGTCAAATTACAAGAGCCCTGTTAATGCCAGAGCTTTTATCTCTACAACGAACACTTTCACTGAGGCAAGCCTCCTCTCTTTTCTCTTGGACTAATTTCATCACAGCTCTGCTTCCACTTCCATGTTCTAATGGGTATCTCAATGCCCAGCTAGCGCTTTTTAACACCTGCCTGGCCTGGAGAAAATCCAACCCACATTTGAAAGAATGATTCTACAGCCAGTGCGCTGCATAGAGTTGAATCCAGTCATATTTAATTGGTACCGCTCAATCTTGCCCACGAGTTCTGGCTCAGTGTTGCCCCACCTCAAGGCCTCACCAACTGCCTAACTGACAACGTAATGGATACTAATTCTTTTTCGTAAAGGTTATGATACTACACAGCTCATTGGTATTGATATCCAAGGTTACTTCATTAATGGCCCATAGGTCCAAAACTTGCCACGAAACACCCACCTGCTGGCAAGTCTCCCTATTCCCTTTTCTGAACTCTACAGTATATATGGGTCTTTTCTGGCTTCAAACACTTTGAAGTGTTTGCAAGAGTTATTGCACATACAGTACCAGTCAGTGTCTAAACTTTTGACTGGTGCTGTATATTATTCATGTAATTGCATAATATACACATTAATATTCAACCAATATGTACATTTCCCTGCCAGGAATAACAGACGATACAGTATAAAGTACATTGTCTGTTATATCAGTGTGAAAGAAAAAGAGAGAGTGAGAATCTTGTCCTACAAAATAGAATCCACTTCATTTAGCATCAAATATCAGCAGAACTACAAAAGAGGAGAACAGGAGAGAAGGGAGAAAAGATTGGAGAGACTAATCAGGTGAGGACACTATTAAGTAATTACCTGATAACTCTGTATAATACAATTTGATTGCAGAGCTCTTGCTCTATTAGACCGTGTAGAGGGGGATATTTTACACATCCAAATGAATCTATCCTGAAGACATTTTTATACAACAGATTTTTATTTCTTATGTTATCATAGATATCATTAATGTGTACATCTAGCCTTGGAGCCTTGTGTCCGTTTCAATGGTAGGTTTGTGTTGATCCTTTATTATCATGTTAACTGGTTGATAATCATTGATAGATAACATCAGTATGAGACAAGATGTTTACCTTACCACGACTATGCCTCAATATTACCTTACCATGCCTCACCTTAAGGTATGTCTTTCCTTGTTTTGTCTTGTGTGTTCTGTCCTTTTCTGTCCTGTCCTCTCTCTCCCTCTTTTGCCTCACCATGTCTTGTCTTGACTTATCTTGTCTTACCTAGTTATGTCTTTTCCTTCCTTTGGCTTCATTTGATTGTACAGCTCCTTCCCTGCAGCCTCTGAACATCAGTTTAAATTTAACTGTATCTGGAAAATGGCATGACTAAAAGCAACTGATTAACATAGTCTGAGAGGAACATTAGTTTTAACCCCAGTGTCTTTACTAAGTTATAGGATGACACTTCCCTTTTTTGTCCAAAACTGTCACAGGAAAATATTGGGCTGTTATAAGGCTGTTGACTTAAGGGCACAAAGTGGGAACAAAGGCCAAGTCTGATAGGTCTGCATAATGTGGGTCTCCTTGGGCTACAGGTACGTTCATAAATATTAATTTGAAGCCTTCAGTTGGCATGAGCTGTGATTGGTTATTCTGCCAAGCAGTTGTCAGACCAAACATGCTGATGCATTAAGTAGATCAGGAAACATTTGCATACTGGTTTAAATATAATTGAACCTGACGTGTAGTCATGCATTTTTGAGCTACAAACAGTTCCTGAGGCTTGTAGGTCTTGCTTGCTGTCTTCTGTACAGTATGTATTTTGTTTTATCACAGAAAAATTAACTCGTCGTTTGAAGTTTGAATTCAGATGGATACCATTGTTGACTGATATGAAAATAGTGCTTCAGGCAGGTGCGATCATCTTATGGGTCCAGTTGTTTAAAGGATAGCTTCACAATTTTTTTAGTCTGTCCTAAAATAATGGTAAGACGTCCAAATGAACAATGACACATGTTTTTCTTGCTTTTTTACTGACCATTACGAGATCCCTTCATGATGGACTTGCAATGTAAGTGATGGGGGACAAAATCCACAGTCCTCCTTCTGTGCAAAAGTTTATTAGACGCTAATATGAGGCTTCAATCATCCAAATTAGTCAAATCAAGTCAGTATCTTCTAAAGTTAGTTCTTTTTAGTGCCAAATTCACTCTTTTTGTTACTGTCCTTCCATTGCAACTGAACAGGAAAAAAAATCTGACTATTGTTTTAAGACAGACTTAAAAAATTGTGAATCTATCCTTTAAGTAATTTGTCAAGCCAAACATTTGCTGCTTTTCTCTGTTTTATATAATTGTACAGTAATTTTTTTGGCTTTAAGGGCTGTGAATTTGTGTGAATTTTTCTCTCTTTGCTAATAGCCTAACTAGAATGATTAATGATAACCATTCATGAATGAATGATAAATGATTAATTGAAGAAATAATGAGGACATGAACCGATAAAGAAAAAATCATTAGTTCGAGGCCTTATGTCAAGGCATCTCAATATACCCGTATACTTACCAGAAAAAGACTGGATTTTTGTCCACTATAAAACATTATTAAATTTTGAGAATGTTTCCAAAGGTCACATCTGATACTACTTTTTTATAATACAAAAAGCTCTCATATGGTTTTCCAGCAGAAAAATCCCTGCAGTTTCTTGTCTGTTAACAAAATGACTTCAAGAGAACTTGCTTTCAGTCCACTCTGTCCATTAGACAGGGTTTGAATGACAGAGTCATTAGGACCAAGGATCTGTGCTTGAGTCTCAAAATGTGATACAATGGACAGCAGCAGGGGTTTTACAACTCTAACCAAAGTCACACATATCCTTTCATCCTCCATCTCCCCAATCCAAGCTGCAAAAACCGAATTTTATGCTTTTGAGATCAAGTTCTTTCTGCAACTGAGTCTTTCACTCTCCCTTTCTAGTTCTCTCTCTCTCTGCTCTCCTTCTGTAGCTTTTCCACCTTTGGGGCTTTTGTGTTAAAAATGGTGTTGAAAGCTTGAGGGCTGAAAGGTGAATGGATGCCACTCTTGGTAAATTGTCCGTGAAGGACAGTCTGAGAGCAAGAGATGGATGGAAGAAGAGAGAGAACATGAGAGATTGAGTGGGAATAAGCACTAAAGAGAGGACAGAAGAAAGGGTGAGGACAAAGACAGAGAGGTACAATAGGACAATGAGAAACAGATACTCAAGGAGAGTAATAGAGAACAGAAAAAGTGAAGGAGAACAAAGAAAAGAGAAGAGGGAAGAGAATGAGTGACGAGTTAAGTGTAAGAAAAACGGTAGGCGAGAGGATGATGAAGAATGAAGAATAGACTGAAGAAAGAAAGATGCAGCTGCCAGTCTCTTCTCCCTTTTTCAGATTTGGATTCTTGCTGCCTTCAAGGCCTAGACATAAAATGGTGTGAATCAGGAGGAACACAGGGAAGCCAGAGCTCCAGGGACACAGAAGAGTAATAGGAAATTGTGGCATGAAACTCTCTGACTCAGAAAGTTTGAACCTGAAACTGTCTGTCTCTGAGAACCTGACAAATACAGCTCTGGAATACTGAAACACTGAAATATTCACTAACCTTGGTTTGCCCCCAGCATAAAATACGTATGAGATTGATGCATTTGGGCATTCTGTCCTGAAATACTACACTAAACACAGAAAATCTTTTCGGATTTAGCATTAGCACTTCACCTGTGGTTCCCTTATGTGATGTATCATTGTATCATTGCATTTTTTGCCTTTCATTCTTTTTTATACAATAAACAATAAACGTTACCTCTGCCAAAATGTAACAGTTGTAGAGTTACAGTTTTGTAAGTTAAGATTTTAAGCAAATCCTCACTGTCTGATTCTCTTATAATATAGATTGACTTATCTGCAATTATTCTGGCTAAGTTGTTTTTTATATTACAATTATTGAATTTTGGATGTAAAGCTAAAATCCTTTTTTAAAGCATTTTGCTTGCTGTGTGCTCTGATCCTAATTCCTATGACATATTTATCGAAAAGATTAACTGTGTAGCATATAACTGGTTGTGTCACTGAGATTAAGTGAAATATATGGTATGAGAATGTTCTGTAAGACTGTACCTTTAAGTTACATGACAGGCTGGGTCAAATATAATCACATTAATAACTTGAGAATTAATGATAAAACAAACATTTTCTATATTTAATGCAATGTTATTTACTTGTTAATTAGTACCAGGAGTAAAAAGTGTCTCATAGTCTTCTCTGACTGAAAGGTTCAAGCGTGCTGTACCTCTGACATCAACATCACTCAATGGTGTGGTTGGGTATGGTCAGTATATTTTTGTTCTTTAAAGTCCAACCGAAATCAACAAGTCATGTCTTTTTGAAATGAAAGATAATTCACATTGACTTTTAAAGTTATTGTTTCAATAACTTTATCATTAAAAGGAAGAGAAAAAAATTGTCTTTGGAGAAATATCTGAAACATTTCTTTTCCTCTCAGCCTCAAAAGAGGCATGTCAGTGTATGTGTTTGATTGAAAGCAGAGCCTGCGGGCTGCGTTCAGTAGGGGAACAGAGAGACATAGTAAACAAAACTGTGCTGGAAACTTTAGTTTACAAGCCCACTCCAGCATCTGAACTGACTAAAATGACAAGAGCTGTCTGATGTGCTGCAGCTGACTAGCTAATTAGCTTTCTAACATGCAAAGAGACCACTGAATCCCCAGTGGATGTTTGTCTGGTTGCTAAGGTTGAGTTCACACAAACATTAGTGATTGTTAAGATGCAGAGGGCTCCAGCAAAAAAAACATGCAGGGTCACCGAGCAAAAGAGTCAAATCTCACATTCTGCTGCAACGCAGTGCTTCATCATCAAGCAAGGCACTGGTCAATCAAAAGCAAGCTGGTAGATCACTGAACGATGTATTTGAGAGAATGATTGCCTCCAACTTTCCAGAGTTGTAAAATCCTGCATCATAGTATTATAAACCTATGTGCAAAGTTTTGGTGTTTGATGAGTGATATACAGATGTGTTACAAATTAAAGGAAAAACCAGTACAAGTCTGAATGCTTGACCCCTACAGTGAGGGGATCCGGTGGCTCTGTTATGCTTTGGGGGGCATTTTGCCGGCATGGTTTGGGTCCACTTGTCCCCTTAGAGGGAAGGGTCACTGCTAATCAACACAAAGTTGTTCTGAGTGATCACCTTTATCCTGTGATGAAACATTTCTATCCTGATGGGAGTGGTCTCTTCCAGGATGACAATGCCCCAATTCACAGGGCATGAGGGGTCACTGAATGGTTTGATGAGTATGAAAATGATGTGAATATGATATTATTATATGCTATGGCCCTCGCAGTCACCACATCTCAACCTAATTGAACACCTATGGGAGACTTTGGACTGACGTGTTTGACAGCGCTCTCCACCACCATCATCAAAACACCAAATGAGGGAATATCTTTTGGAAGAATGGTGTTCATCCCTCCAGAAGAGTTCCAGAGACTTATACAATCAATGCCAAGGCTGTGGAACAGCCCCTTGCTTTGGTCTGAATTCCTGCTTATTCAGCAAACTATGGTGCCAGAAAGATGTTTGTCCTTGTTTATAAGTTTCATAAGAAGTAGAGGTTAGCAGGGAAGTTACTGTGGGTTGTTGTTCAAAGGCTCTTGTGATGAGTTGTGCGATGGGCTGCTGTCTGACTGTTAGTCAGTGTGACTGTCTGCCTATGATAGATTACTGCTTCATGTAATTACAGTTCAAAATGTTAATGATTTGATTGGCTCCCTTTCAGGTTCTAAATTGTATCGCACAAGAGAGCTCAGGACATGTGATTTACAGAGCACGTGTATATGCTGTAGCAGAAAAAAAAGACATGCAGTTTAATTTTACTTGGACTTTAATATTAGATTTTCTCCTCTGTTCTATTCTGCACTGCTACAGTACGTCAGTATGTCTAAACTACTTCAAAGGATGCATTTCAAGAAAACATGTTGGGAATTCAGCTAGTGGAGGTTTATAGCATTGTGCACTAGAACACTGTTGGATAGATAAAGTACTTTATTAATCCCAAAGGAAAATTGCATGGTTACAGCAACCAAATCATAACAAAACAAACAACCTGAGGGGACTGTGAGGTAGATAAGAAATACAAAATTAAGTCATACACGTATGTAATATACAGGTATATGTACACAGAGGTGGAAAACAAAAATAATTGAAAGCGCAAGTGAAGTAAAGATTGTTGAATGAACAGATGAAGCAGAGATAAATAATTGATATTAATTAATAATTCAATTAATGCATTATAATAAATGTGTGTCAACATTTTGTGCCAGTTTACATAAATAGTAACAGAAAAAAACATGGGCAGTGATCTAAATTTACTATCAGCAGCAACAACTCTTTATATTTCTGGAATGAAAAGAAGAACTATGTGTAGTAGGCAGTGATAGCCATTATGAAGTATCACTTTTAAAATTCTAGGATGAAGATTATGATGCCAATTAATGATTTTATAAAGCAGCACCATAGATATGTATAGCTGACAGATACAACTATGATTCTTAACATAAGTCTTAACTTATATTCTCTGTCATTTCAGTCTGTTGTTCGGGGTCATGCATTTCTCTCTCAACCTATATTTAAGTGATATCTCTACAGGCTCATCTAGCATGTAACATGATTTACAGTTTAAAGAATGACCAAAGCTGATATGAAGGATGGTGAGAGATAACAGAGGCGTGGAACAAGCTGTTCTGCACTGTACAGAGACAAGGAAACACTGATATAATCATCTCTTCTCTTGTCTTCTCCATATATCTGCTGCACCTTCTTTTGTTCCCGTGTGCTATGTTTGTATCTCCACCAAATCATGTCTGCGGAATTTATTCATAGCTAGACTGAATTTTGCTAAATCAAAAATTGGATTCTAAGTTCTCGTTTTGCAGGGTTGCTTCTTTATTAAACATCAGCCACCCTGCATGCTCAAACAGAGCAGCACCCAGGAGCCCAGTCTTAATTGATACACATCCTTTCACAACCTCTTAAACGTCAAATACACTGTTACAAGTTGGGGTGACAGCTCTTTATATTGTTAAGTGAGGTGCAGTCTTTTCTTCTGTCAATTAGGGTAGGTCAACACGTCATCAGCTCGTCTGGAGGGATTTCCCTCTGGGCAACACCTCCAGACCACCCACCTGTGTTTGTCCCTCAGTCTTCCCCACCCTCGGCTGGTCCTTCCTCTTTTCGTCACTGGCTCCAGCCACCAATCACCAACCTGTCCGATCCATCACTCAAGATGATAAAAGCCGCTTTGTGAAAATGCCAGGGGCAGCTGTCATTTAACATGAGCAGTCCGCCTCTGTGTCTCTCTGTTGTAATGTTAACTCATGTGGTAGTTAGCTGTGATGTTATCTTAGGTCTTTCAGTATTTAAATTAATGTTAACTCAATTGAGGCACTAGTTTAGTGGTTTAAAGATCTGGGCAATATGCTTACTTTGTTTTTTTGTTTTTTTTTTTCCATTAATTCGGCACCACACATAGGTAATTTGACTGTCTAGTTGAATAGTAGGTCTTATGGGTGGCTGCTAGAGAGTGTTATTTCGACAGGTAAAATTAGTGCAGCCAGTTAGGGTTTTATTTCATTTCTTTCAGCTGTTTCCAGCTGTAGTGAGTCAGTGGGGATCTTTTGGGTTAGGAGGAGTGTTTTGTTTTGTTTGTTTCATGATTTGGAGCCACCCGCAGTGCTTTCCCTTTGTTCCTCGCCTCAGTTGACTCCATTTACTGGTGGTTATTTCTATTTAACTGTTGAGCAGAAAGCTTATACTTTTGTAACTTTTGTTATTGTCAGTCTGCCAAACAATAAACAGCAGTGCTTGCCTGACTACATCGACAGTATGTTGCTTCCCTTATTCCTATACATTTGCAGGGTTGTATCATACACACGTGCTTTTGAGAACCTCTGTGCAATACAGTTGTGTGGGAAAATACTCTTACCGAGCACACAGTATGAGATCAGATCGAGATCGATCATGATGGAAAAAGGCCTATTATTAACTTTCTTCTTTATTAAAACATGACATGATGAATCCTTAGTATGTTTGGCTATACTGTAAACACATACACAAGTTGCTCTTCTTTTGACAGAAGCTTTGGACTTGGCATTTCCATCAGTAACCACAGGTGTCAAGTCAACCAGGACTGAAATCTTAAGTATTATAATTTTAAGTAAAATACAGTAGTTTACCCTGACCTTCAACAAAGCACTTACCTTTGGTTACCTCAACAAAAAATATTTCAAATGGGACGTGTCATACACATGTCCAGGTTTATATTTATATTCTAGGGCTTTACTGGTATAGCTTTACAGTTCAAAAAACTCAGCTCATCCTCTGTCTGAAACTGGCCGTTTTATCTCCTGTCTCTTTAGGACCTCCTTCTCGATGAGCCTACTCTTTGCTCCAAGACACAAGTACAGATCATTGAAAAGTTATGTCTGTGGTTCAATAGTTACTCACTTTGACTGGTTTCAACAATAACCTGTGGGTGCTACACTGGGCCGTGTTGAGTTATTTCCATATTTAAAAATGTATGAATTCAGTTCTTTTTACTTGGGAAGATATAGCTGCATTCGGTTTCTGCTCATATCTTTTGTTTAGGCAAAAATGTAAGTATTTTTTTACAGATTTCACTGTTTATTTTCCCACAATGTTATTGGCTGGGTAACTTGTCTAGACTGTCAACAGGAAAGAGAAGGGAAAAGCAGTACACACACACACACACACACACTTTTTCTTACAAACAAGCTGCTGCCTGCATACAAATGTCCACCTCATGGGTCAGTGAGTTTTGATGGAGAGTCGGGTCATGGTGAACTGGAGGTGGGGGGGGCACAGATTAAGGAATGAAATGGTGTCTTGCTGTGGGTGACTCGGAAGCAGCCTCCAGTTATTTTATTAGCTAGACAGAAACACTGTAGGATGCTCTCTAATACCATCGGTGATTTACACATATTCAGGGACACACACACACACACAGACACAGACTGAGCCTTCCTGACAGCCCACCCTTGGTGTGTTTCTTGGAGCGCTATGTGGAGATTAGCCATTATTTCACATCAGCGAGGCTGGCAAAGTTTAAAGAGAGTTGTTACCGTTATCTTGACACACAGAAACTAACTCCCTTATACCCTGTACTCTGACAGGGTGCTGTATGTGCTCATTTTATCACGTGTGTTATGGTATTATTTTTGTGACATATAGGATATTTATGTGTATTTATGTGTATGTATGTATGGAGCTCAAGCCACTGTCATTAATGAGGCCTGGAGAGCTGAACATCTCCGTCACACCATACTGAGGTCCATTGAAGAACTCCTGGGACCTGAGCCATTGACTGGCTTAGCTGCCAATCGGACAGAGATCCCTTTCAATGGATGGGTGGAAGAAGAATTTAAGCTCTACAACAGGGAGAAGGAAACGGAAGCTCTCACTGTCCCCATACTTCAAGGCTTCAATGTAATCGAGGAGATGGTTAAGACACAAAACCCTGAATCCCGAGTTGACCTTGAGACCATCCATACTGTGAGTACTGCCTTCTCTGTCACCGCTAGGATGGCAAAAATGGTTGTTAAGCTCATGCAGACACCTGACCGGAATGAGAATGTGGATGTATTGAGAAATGGGAGGAAGAGAGTCATCCTAGGAGCCAATGAGGTGACAGCTATACGAGTGCCAGCCCACCTAGGAGCTAAATACGAAGGCCAGAAGGTTCTTTTCACAGTCAGCGACCTGCATCCACTCCCAGAGGGAGTGACAGAGGGCCTGGTAAAGGCAGAAGATGGAAGGAAAATCACCATCACTATACCCATAGCCAACACCACCAACCACTCCATCACTCTCCACCAACATACTGTGGTGGGCCACCTACAGGCAGTCAAAGCTGTGTATCCTGCCAGCTTGTCTGCCAATAGTTCCCACACAACCCTCTCTACTACCAGCCACCAAGAAACCTGTTCTGCAGTGGAAGTGAGCCCAGTGAGTACACGCTTTGCACAGGCCTACCCCACCAAAAACAAAGCAGCAAAGACCGTAGCTGATAAATTATTCAATGACTTCATCCTCCAGTTTGGTTTCCCCAGCAAGCTACACCATGACATGGGGAGGGAGTTCAACAACCAACTCTTGGGGAGGTTAAAGGAGCTCAGTGGAGTGTGGATCTCACACAAGTCCCTACCATCCAGAGGGTAATGGCCAGGTTGAGAGGTTCAACAGAACTCTTCTCAGTATGTTGAGAACTCTGACAGAGGAAGAGTAACTGGACTGGAAAACCTCTGTGCCCAAGGTGGTCCATGCATATAACTGCACCCGGTCAGAGGCGACTGGATACTCCCCCTACTTCCTTCTTTTTGGAAGGTCCCCCAGACTCCCATTGACCTCCTCTTTAACCTGGATGTCAGTGGAGGACAAGAGAAGCATGAGGACTATGTGGCCAAGTGGCAGAGCAGGATGAGAGAGGCATTGCCACCAAAAGTGCCAACAAAGAAGCTGCCAGAGGGAAAGTACACTATGACCGAAAAGTACATGGTCATGAGTTGCATCCTGGAGACAGAGTCCTGGTTAGAAATCTGTCAGAACGTGGAGGGCCAGGAAAACTCAGGTCATACTGGGAGGACAACGTGCATGTGGTTATTCAGCAAAAGACTCCTGACAGCCCTGTCTATGAGGTGACTGCAGAAAATGGAAAAGAAGGAAAGCGAGTGCTACACCGTAACTTACTCCTACCCTGTGATCATCTACCTGTAGAGGAGCCAGTTGAGTCTTTTGTCCCTAGTACGAGCCTCAATGACAGGAGGAAGAAACAAAGAAAAACAAAACATCTAACAAAGCAGGCAGAACAGAACAGTGACTCAGATGAAGAGCCCAGATATCTCCTGCATAGTCATAACATGGACATATACAGGGAAGAGGACTTCACATTGGACCCAGAGGCAGCACCATTTGAGCCCCAAAGTCCTCAGCCACTCTTCATTGTTGCTGAGCCCCTTGTTCCTGACTCACCTGTTTCGGAGCCTCCAGTCCACAGTACATCACAGTCACCTGTTTCTGAGCCTCCAGTTCACAGTGCCCCACACTCACCTGTTCCAGCGCTCCCAGTCCACAAAACTGGTGCGGACAGTGTGGGGTTAGAGGGAAACATGAGGGAGGCGCAGGTCCGACAATGCCTGTCTGTCCCTGAAGTTGAAGCTGAAGACTCTTCACCCTCACCCCACCTGTACCCACGAAGGCACAGACATCAGTCCACGATGCTGACCAACAACATCCTTCTGATAGAGACTGTAGGTTTGAGGACATTACTGTTACACCCATCCATAGTACTCCAAAGCCCAGTGGTGTTTCAGAGACTTTTAGGTTTAGTGGTGTGTCACATACTTCTCATCTCGTTGATGAGCCAAAGGGCTGTGCTTTGATCTGACAAACTTTGAAACTTTTGATTTTTTTTCCCTGTAATCCACTTATGGAAGGATTTTGGTCTGAGTTATGTGTTTATTTGAGATACATGTACATAAACAGTTATATGGTTGATTGAATATCTGTTACTGGTTTAAAATATAGTTATACTTACTCTTACCGATTGCTGTAAACATTGGCCTAACTAAATGTCAGGAGACATTTTTAAATGTGGGGGAGAGTGTGACATATAGGATATTTATGTGTATCTGCCCACTCAATTGTGACATTATTTTATGCATGATATTGATTTTGTATCTTTACAGTCTACCCTTAATGGTTAATTTGTTGTATGGTCTGTATTGTGCTTCGTTGTGTTGTTTGGCTGAACTGTAATATAAGGTTGCTGAATATGAATGGATGCAACCGTCAGTATGCTAGCGTAGTTCATTAAAACTGATTAAAGCTGGGATTAAAGCTGTTATCACTCTAATTTTTACAATCTAACCTGTGACAACACATTGGCTAAGGGTGTAGGGACTATAGTTGTTGGTAGCTGTTGTTGATTTTGTTTAAATATGTTGAATTGTAATTTTAGGTGTTATTGTTTGTCGGATGATTGAGCTAAGCTAACTAATGCTAACATCAGCTGTCACTTGTTGCCATAGCAACGGTAAACATTCACATGGGATGTGGGAGTGGAGAATCAAGCGTCATTGTAAATATAGTTAAGATACATTGTATTTAGCCCAGGAAGTAGGATTTTAGTAGTTGGTAAACTGTAAGAAAAGAGCTTAATTTGTAATACCATTTAATTTATTGTAATCTTTGGGTTCATATATTGTTTTCTATAAAATATACTAGTCATAAGAATTGTAGATCAATGAATGAGTTTTAATACCTTTTGTGATTTTTATACAATACTGTGATTGTTACCCTATTTTGTACATTGTTCGAAGCCAGATGAGTTGGCAGTTACACTTAGTAAAGAGCGAAGCTACTGAAGACCAGCAAAATCACCGTTTGTTTTCATTTATTCTTTCAGAATAAGACCATCCATCTTTTTTAAAAACAAATATGTCCATCCTGAGTCCAGTGTGATTTGTGGGTGCAACACCTGCATTTGTGTGCACAATAGCTTCAGACACGTAAAACAAGTCCTGTGGGCAACTTCAAGAAAAAGAAAATAATAATCACTGTTGTTGCCGTGCTGTCACCTGCATGTAGCAGTACGGAAATGTTCATTTAATTAAAAACATTTTGTTTAAATTCCTTGTTGATTTTTTATTTTTCATTTTGGAGTATGCCCTTCAGGCATATTACATTTTTATTTTGACCCACAGGGAACAGTAGTGCAAAGAATACTAAATGAACTGGAACAATTTCATATTTGCTACTTTAAATAATAACAAAAATATACTTTATTTTAGTGCTGAAACTGTTTGCCAACAGGAATTTAATCTGGAACTATTTTAATCATTGATTAATCATTTAAGTCATTGATCGAGCCAAAATGTCAAACATTAAAGTTCTAGCTTCAACATCTCTAAGTTTTGCTAAATTTTGGTCCTACAAAAATGTGCTAAAACAAACCCAGATATCAAAGACATCACTCTGAGATCTAGCAAGTGCAGATATTTTATTAATCATCACTCATTCAACCTATATGCAGTTTAGGAAAATATTTTAAATTTCTTGTCCTCAACCCTTGTGGAAAGGTCTTTCCAAGAAAAAAAATCACAGTGTGCATAAAGTACTACATCTCCATTTACCTTACAAAGGGACATGATGGGTGAAACAAGTAGTGAGAGGGAAAATACCACAGTGTACATAAACTTTTTATTTTTATTTTATTAAGTCTAAAGTAAAAGACATCACAGTGCTGACTGACAAATGATTATTATACCTATTACAAAGAATGAACTAAACACAGACCACAAAAAAGATTTAAACAAAATGACAAAAACTGTTTGAAAGAAGGCCTATTCTGAATGACCTGTACTGTTGGAATTGGCTTAGTCAACTTCTACCACTTCTATCATCACTTTTTAATGGTCCACATTAATCTTTCAAGTCTACCAAAGCGGATCCAACAGGAGTTATCATAAGCCCAGAGATTTCAAAATACTTCTCCTGAGTAGAGTGACTTATCTGATGCCAGAGGATGGGAGACGTGTCAAATGTAGTGAGACACACCAGCCTTTCCTTCACACCTCTTATCCTCACATGCAGACGCTTCGCAAAAGAACCTCATGCCCCACCCAGATTTATCTCAATTTTATTTTCTTCTGTATTTTTTTTTTTTTTTTGCCTTACTGTGACCTAGTTGCAAAGGTAATCTCGATGAAAGATCCTCTCCCTGCTCAACTCTCTGTCCTACATATCACATCTGCCAGTCACAAAAAAAAAAATCAACCGTGATCTCTACGCTAGAGTGAAAATATAGTGCTGTTGATCTATAGTCAGGCTTCATTTGTGTGTCATGACTGGATGGTTTCATCCTTATCTCGCTCAACAACAACCGAGAGCCAGTGAAGTGACCCTGCAATGAGAACCTTAAATGAATTTCTCATGCATGAGTCTTATTCAATATCAATTCCATTCAATATCGATAACTCATTAAAGGCTCATTGTCTTCAATGAATGACTGAATAATATGATGGGCTCAATTCCTTTCAATTGTTCATGCATGACACGGGTTCAATACAATCAATAACTCATTCTCCTGAAATCTTTGAGACTTTCACTGCATGGAAATTACTTTCAACATATCTCCACATTGCACTTTGGATAGTGACTTATTTCTGATGCAAAGGGAAGTGAGCTAGGTCACTTCCTGTGATTGGTGTCAACCTCTCATTGGGAGAGTCTAGTTTTTTCTCACAAAATTTTAGGGCAAATGGCACCTCTCTTTATATTAGCCAAGCTTATGTAAGCTTATTCCATCTATTCCCCATTTTGCTGCAGACGTTTCATATGAAAAGCCTACCAAGAAAGGGAGCCACTGGTTTATGCTGAATTTCCCATTTGAGCCATAATGGTACAGGTAATTACACCCTGTAACAGCCTTTCTTAAAGACACACAGCAAAAGCTGAGCAATCAAAGTGGCTGTGAGCTTCAGAAAAATATTGATAAATTGCACCTTTTTGGAAGAAAGGAGCTGCTTCTGATTGTCTTTTTGTTGAGGTTGAATAACAACTGACCTCGATTTTACCAGTATGGTTTGAAAGTGGGGAAAAAAAAGGAAAGAGTGCATTCAAAGTGTCATAGTGGCAGAGGAGGCCCAGCTGCAGACATCTAAATCTGCCTCTGTTACAGTGGAAGTCCATGCTATCCAAAGCCTCCATGATACACGGCCAGGAAGCTTTAGTGACTAAGTGCACCTCCACCCAGGGGAATTAGAGAGGGAAGAGGCCTCTAAGAATGATTCTGGCAGGTTCTGAATTATTGTCTTTTCCCAGTTGGCTCCCTTTGCTTTTTTCCTCTCCCTCCACCCACCCCCCAGTGACTGTGAATACAGCCAAATCCCCCTTGCTTTGCCTTGCTGGCTGGTATATTTTGACCATGTAGAAGAACCCCATAGAGGTTTAACGGATGGTTTTGTCTGACTCAGAGAGAGTAAGCATAAGGCCAGTGCCAGGCAAAGAAGATGTGTTAGTAATAACAGTAATAAGAAAAGACGCCGCCAGATAAACATCAATCTTCTAGTACCTGCTGGTTTCTGTTCCACTTTATCATATGGGCCTGATGCTGAGCTCTAAATTAAAGTTTACAGAGAGAGAAACAGACAAGCCAGTAGAGAAAAAGAGCAGGAAGGAGAGTGCTACATCTCCAGTCAGCACGATCTGTAATTTCCAGCAACATGTTTGAAACTTGAACATGGTTTCCATCGGTTCCCACCCGAGGAAAAACTTACCTGCATCGGCTCTCACAAATAAAATTCTTTACAAAACGTGCATTCTGCTGTACCTGGGAGGGAAATTATTTCATCTCACCTCAGGCTCTTAAGTATCTGCTTTACAGGCAGCACTCTCCAAGATAAACTTTTTAATTTGCAAACTCACGCAGGCGCTATGGATATATCTGGAAAAGCTCCTTTAATGTTTTATTCCTTCTCCGTTGCAAAAGATACAGAGGTTCTTTATCCCGAAAGCCTTCGAGGTGAACAGAAATTGGTGAGGGAGGTTGTGGGCATTTAGGATGGGATTTAATTTTTAGGGATGTGCATGCATGTCTGTGTGTTTGTGTGTGTGCCTCTGTATTTGTGTACATCCATGCTCGTGTGCAAATGCAAAAACATGCATTTTGTAAGTGAGCACGGACTCAGCTCACCTCCTCCTTATTCATGCATTCTCTCCCTTTTTATATGCAGCGCTGTGCCTCAACATGAAAAGAGCTATCCTAATTGGAGACTGCTTTCTATGCAGGTTCCGTTCCACATTGCCACATCGGGAATTCTCAGAAAATAATAATAGCGCGGAACAGTAAAGGGAGAAGGGCGAGTGTGTGTTTGTGCACGCACCATGGAGTGGGTGAAAGAAAATGAGAGGCTGGGAAAGAGGGAGGCACAGAGAGAGAGAGAGAGAGAGAGAGAGAAACTGAGAAAGGAGACGTGATTATGGCTAAACTGTCCTTTTCCATTTTCAATCTGAATGATTCCATTATCTTGACATAATCCATCCAAGATCTGCTTATTCTCCATTCCAGCTCTGAAAATTTCACAGTGAAAGAATCAGTTTCTGCCACTGCATCTCAATCAGGTCATTGTCTTACTTTTTCAAGGGCGAGCGTGCTCAGTCGACACTCGATAAGAGCCAAGAACGGGGCCCTATACAGTTTGACCGCTACTTGAAGACATTGATTATACAACTCGTTTAGTTGCACATACTATACATGCATTCTCTCTTCTGTCTGTGCAAATACATACAAACACCCCCCCCCCCCCCCCATCTTATGCACCTTTGGGAAGTTGGCTGTCAGAAGGATGGCTTGGAGCTGTGGTCGTATTGAGCCTCAGAATATGGGTTCAGCTTAAGGGCCAGCTAAGGTAACGGATTGGTCTCTGCAGCTTAGCGTGGTCCAGGTGCTTGGTCAGATATTGGAGGAGATTTTAATGTGGTTTGCATGCATGAGAACAGCAACCCATCCACCCAGAAGATGACTTTGGCTGGTGCGGAGAGAGGAGCAGAAAACAAGAAAGGGTTGAGGGGGGGGAATGGGTGAACAGTCGGTGAAGAGGGAAGCATAAAAAAAAAAGAAAAGAGAAGTGGGAATCTGCAAATGAGTGGAGAGAAATAAGAGAAAAACAGGCAGGCTGGCATGGTTTGAAATGAAACAGAGAGACAGGGAAGAAGGGCCTGAAAGAAAGTGGAATGAGGCACAGAAGGAGAGCAGAAGAATGCGAATAGGGCAGGCGCAAAAGGAAGAAAGAATAAGAGGAGGAAAAAAAAAAGAGGAAGATTGGAGGAGCGTCTGGTTTAAAAATGAAACACAATGAAAGAATTTCACCAGAGGCATGGATTGTCTATCCAGAACATTTCCTTTTCAACACCATCAAAGACAATAAAACTTGCAGATGCTGCGCTTTTTATCTCTCCATTCTCGCTCTCTCTCTACTTCTGTTTTGTTTCTCTCCAAAAGACCTCTGAAATGGCTGACATTCAAGGGTGACCTCATTGTAGTTTTTTTATTCTATTATTTTTCCTTCCATAAAGCTAGCTTTGCCATCTCATGCCAGCAATATCCAGCAAGCTGTGTTGTGAAATTGCACTGATCTGGGACAAAGATTAATCTCCTTATCTCTTTTAACGAACCCAGGCCCAAGGGTGTGCATATTATTAGCTTTTAGACCTCTATGGTTTAATATTGCTCCACCAGATATGACTTCTCACCACAGACAAAGACTGGGTGATATATCTTTGGTTCCATGTGACAAAGAGATGGTGGTCTTTTTTCTGCAAAGCCCCATCAATCATACATGAACAATTAGGCAGCAGAGAAGAGACAGGTCAAAATTTGGAGCTTATTAGATGAGGGGTTTCTTTATAATGGCACTCTCTTGATGTAGGAGGGGAAGGTTTGATGAGGTGCAACACCAGCTGATTTATGTGCTGCACTCTCTTGCAACGGTACCATTACTGCGGCGGCATCGTCAACCTGAAAGCCGCCTGTGAAAGCACAGATGGTTGGAATGATCATGGTCAGCAATCATTGCTTCTGACAGATGAGTGAATGTTATTCAGTCTCAAAACACTAGTTGGAAACTGGTTATAACTCTTTTAGAGAGAAAAAAAACATTTTGTCTGACCTCCACAGACCTGCTGTGTTACAGTTAAGCCACAATTACTTTGCAGAACTGATGTTTATGATTATAAATCAACAAAATTGCAATACTTGATTTATCACATTGTAATCAGATGAAATTATTTATTTAGCTCAACATACTACACATACTTTAATAAAAAATTGTAAAGATATAAAATTGTGAATTCAAAATGAATTCAATATGAATTAAAATTGTAATGGAAGTTTGTTTTATTCTTCTAGATTAAGTGTTCAATTTCAAAGGCATTTCAATCAATCAATGTTTTTTAACATTTTTTTTTAACAATGATCAGCTTTTACGGGATCCCATTGACATATTTCTTAGCAAAAGCTGTACAAAATGGGTTTAACACAACACTACAGCTTTATTGAGCAGGTTTACAAATGAGATGCCACCACAGTAATGGCAGCTTGTTTATTTCCACATACAGCCCGAGTTACCCTATATTTGTGCTGTAACAGAGGAGGTAAAGGACCTGATGCAGCCAGCATGCTGATCCCTACAATCCAATTCTTGTACAACTTTTAGCCATTTTTTACTTTTTACAGTGACATTGCTCTGTTGGTTTACCTTCATAACCTCAAATTCATAAAGTTCATCCAGCCCCGAAACCTGTCAATCAACCCAATGTACCGTCTACCTTAAAAAGGCATCTAGTCTGCGGGTGAGGTAAACAGCATCCATAAAACCACCTAAATTGTTGAAGAAGCAGATGGTGAACAGAAGCAATCGGCAATAAAAACAGGAGATGTAAATGTTGACTGGTGTTATTTTAACAGGCAGTGTAGCTGCATCTATAAAATATACACCTACAGCAAATGGAAGGCACCCTGAGACATTAGAGAGGAGACTATCTAAAGAGGTGATTTGGGTGTGAAGTTCACAGCAGAGACATGCATCATGTAGAACTATTCAACTGCTATAGTGTGAAAAATGTTGTAAACAATTCAAATGGCACAAAAATAAATCATCAGGCACCAAACTGCAGTACCAGATAGACTTAATCCGCTGACTCTACTGTGTTTACATGTGTATTTTCAGTCGAGATTAATGGAACAATCATCAGATTTTTGCATCTCAGAACCTGCTTCTAGTTTGAAGTCTTCTCTGTATTATTGTAGATTCTTTTCTTTTTCTCCTTCTCGCTTCCTCTCTTTTGTCTATTAATGCCCTCCCAGAGCCTCATGTAGTCACAGAGGCAGAGAACTCTAGAGGCTGACAGATAGCAAACCACCATCCCTGTCTAAAAGAAAGGGTTCCTTCATCACTCAGAAAATCCTCGACACCCAGAGGTACCTGTGAACATTTCTCCTTAAAAACTTTCCCACACTGGCTGCGCAGAGACTATAAACCAACGTTCACTCTTTCTCTGTTTCTCTCTCTGGCAGGCCGCCAGGCAAATGAGAACCCCTGCCAGGCCAAAAAAAGTTTTTAATGCCAGAAATAACACCAAATACCCATTCGTTTGGAAATCAATAGCATTTGGGGGCATCTCTGTGCAGCGATTTTCCGAAACGTGAGTCAACCTCTGTGTCGTTGCCTGGGAAACTCTTGGTAGCGTATCTCCTTTTAAGGAATGGGGCAGTGCGTAATGTGTGTGCATAGTGAGTGAGTGGTTGAGCATGCGTGAGCGGCAGAAAAGTGACGGTGAATGCAACAATGAGTTAGCCGAACCTGTCGACGCTAACAGAGAAAGGAGAAATGTGTGGCTGCTGAGTCTCTCCCGAGATTTGCTTCGTGCATCAAAGTAAAGTAATAACACACTCAAAACCCTCTATTATATGTTTCATTAGTCATTTCCAAATTGTGACACCCACTTAACAGCATTTTCGTTGAAATGGTAATTAAACCTGCTGCAGAATTTTTATTTGTAATAATTGTCTGAATAACATAGTTATTTGCCATTTCTTTACAAAGTAGATGACAAAACAACACTGGTTCATTTTAGTGCAAGTAACAAAACTGGGGTGTGTTTTGTTTTTTCTTCCTTTTTTCCATATGCACTCGTAATTAAGCTGAGCTGGTGCAGTGTTAGAGGTTAAGGTAACACAGATGTCATACAGTGGAGACGGCCAAATGTCAGGGTGCTTTGCCACTTCATTGGCTTCATTGGCTTCATTGGGTGAAATCACACAGAGAGAGAGAGAGGAACATTACTTACAAAATCGCAGCCCTCATGCTCCTTTCCCACCAAGTACGGAAATAAATTTTGATTCGGGCTTCTTATAAGAGATTTTTCCCTACTGTCACAGGAGGAAATATGTTCGCGATAATGGGCAAAGAAAATAAATTGACATTTAAATAATCCTAATCGCTTTCTCAGGGAGCCCAGTGGTGAACATCTCAGGGGCAAGGCAGCATGAAGATAACACAGCCTTTTATCGCTGTTAAAGTAGGGGGGAACATTCCTACCGTATCTCCCATCAAATATGTGCCAGCTGAAAACCCCGCTGAGCCCTCTCGACCTGATGCAAATGAATGAAGAGTTTTGAGGGAGCAGAAATAATAAGAGTGAGATGGAGAAGAAAAATGAAGAAAATATCTGAGAGAAAGGAGGGAGACAGGCTAAGAGGAAAACTGTTGCCTCACTTGTGTCATTATGAGCCACAAAAAAGGGTGAAAAGTTTGGCAAGAATTGTTTTGGAAGTTATAATAATCGCTCTCTTAAAAAGCTTTTAGGGATAATGTATTAAAATGCATGCAACTTGTCAAAGTGTTTTAGTGTAGTCTTAGTGACTATGTCTGCTGCATACAGTTAATACATGCATTTTAGAGCAGGCTCACCAAATTGTCTCCATTACACCATGATTACTTATGGGTATTGTGATTCAAAGAGCAAGAAGGAACACACTCTGTGGTATATATGCCGTCAAACTGTTGCTACCAGGAAAAAAGATGAATAAACCATCTGACAGAAACAACTTCAGAAGCAATAACTGTGACAAGAATGGCACTTTTACTCTACTTTTACTGTTTTCTCACATTACTCACGGCCAAAACAGGCATCCAAGACTTCAGAGTTGGATAAGTTCACTCAAATTAAAATTTGGCCAAGCCAAAATGTTCAAGGTCAGGCAGCTCTAGGAAAGCCTGTAACAGAGCCCTGATGAGACACAAGTCAAACTTTATGGAGATTTTTCTGTCTAGAATTATGTTGGCATTGACCATGTGCTTAAACGTAAAATGACCTACTGTATGTTGTGTTCAGTGACAAAGTAGGAAATGGTGTTACATTCTTATTTGAAGAGTAAGTAAAAACAGATTTCGGTGACTGCAGTCTTTATCTAATGCCTTAATGGCATAGCATTAAACACTTATGTGTCATTCTTAAAGGCAGTGACACATCAGGTATGAGGACCTGTTGAACTGCAGGGCTGTCCTTGATATTTGGTGAGAGCACTGTGATGTTGCTAAAGCCTAAGACTTTTAGAGCTCAGTAATGAGCTCTTTCTCCAACAACATGACTCTTGACCTTCTCTTCTCTCCAGAAGAAAAACCACAGATGTCATGTAATAAGATTCATTACTTTTCAGTCTCCATCTCTGGCTTACACTCGTCTTCCTCTCTTCTACTTTCAGCCACATTGTGTCCTTATCCCATACAGCCACACAGCATCTGTCCCTCCTCCCTTCATGTGGAGTCAGAGGTCCCTGTCTCTCTTTCTCTCAGGAGTACCATCCCTCATGCACCTCTCCATTCCTCTTTTCACTATCAGAAGCAGAATCCACTGACAGCTCCCCATAATAGAGAAATCCAATCAGTCTACCCACCTGCACAATGGGAGATATGAACCCTGCCTTTTACAAAGAGGTATGCAGGCACAGAGAGAAAGACAGAAATGTCTGGGTGTATATTTTTATTGGGCTTTAGTGCTCACAGTTAGAATACTCAGGATTTTCATTACATCAAACCAATTTTAAATCTATTTATGACCAGAATTTGTTTTCAATTCAATGCATTTGCATTCTGCACTTGCCTCTTTATATACATGTATGTACTTGAGGTGTCCATCTTCCCCATGCAAGCTTCAAACTGCCCACAAACACACAAGGGATGCATGCATGCACTGTCTGCATTTAGGATATGGTTGGTGATTTTCTATTTTTCTTATTGTCACCCAATCTCATGTGCAGAGCCAAACCAACAATGAACTCATCCTACTTACAAGTATTGTGAGTATCCAAACCCTGATATATCATATTCCTCTGTGCCATGAACCTCTGTTTTTGTCCCAAAACTATTAAAAACACGTCAGCGAGCCAGACCACTGCACTGGGTGAGATGTTCCTTCGTCATGAAGATTACGGTCACAGTAGTTTGTTTAAAAATGGCTCCCAAGACTAATAACAGCAATCACGTTTTCAGTCTCTGCAAAGAAGTTCCGTGCACAGCAGATGCCACTGCACATAGGAATGCGGTTCCGTTTACAGAGCTTCACTAGCTTGTTATGCTACACATCACAACCTCCTGACTTTGTGCTACATTGTAAATTTCAGCCAGTGAGCAAAGTATTGTAAATAGAACCAGTGGTGTCTGCCTTACACAGAACTATCTGATCACTGTTATTAGTCTTTGGAGTCGTTTCTAAATAAATTACCATGACTGTAATCTTTGTGGTGAAGGAACATGTCCCCCACGGTGTGGCTCATTGATGTGTTTTAATTCATTTTAACAACGGAGGTCTACAGCAAAATATATCTTATACAGAGGAATAAGATATATCAAGCTTGGGATACACACACAACACTTGTAAGTACAATCAATTCATTGTTGGTTTGGCTGTGCACATGAGATTTCTTGACAATAAGAAAAATATAGAAAATTGCCATCCATATCCTTTAACTAGGGAGCTGGAGCTGTGGGTGACGTCACGGTAACTACGTCCATATTTTTATACAGTCTATGTGTGTAGCCCATACACTGTATAAAATTAAGCTGTAGCTGTGGATATAAAGTCACACAGCTGATGGACTGTTAGCCTAGCATGGTAATAGATAAATAAACATATGGATGAGACCATATAAGAGCTGGAGCTTCATAAATACCCGTGATTATTGCAGAGTCATTTGACCCAGGAATGAACACTGATTGTATCCTTTCCCACTGAAGACAAAAGCCACATATTAGTGGGTGTTAGTGGGCTTTTTGTCCAGTGTGAAAAGGGCTTAATTAACACATTGTTTCTCTATTGTTTATTCTGTACACAAAGAGAAAAGTAAAATCTACATGCTGTAACTATTTCTTGGCACCCAGTGGCCGGGCACAGTGACTTTCTGGATTCTTCGTTAGTTGCCTGGCAACTTCACAGAGTTGCAGCAAGTAACTCCTCATGTAAACCACAACTTGTTATTTTTACATCTCCAAAGTATGCTACACGCTGGTAGCATACTTAGGAAATTTGGAGAGAGCCAGGAAATGTAATGTATTCCTCAGCAGGGTTTGCATTTCTTTGTGCAGGTGCAGTTGTTTCCTGAAAATTGATCTACAAAATAACATAATTTTCTGTACTTTTTGTCGGTGAATAAGTTTTAAACATTGCAGGGAAGAATGGAACAAGAAGAAACCATAATTGAGCCGACAGAACAGAAATGCTATAGGTGCAGACATCCTCTTTGCAACAGGAAGCAATGGGTTCATCTGACCCATGCATGTCAATAAACTGGTTGGCGGACTTCTTAGATCTTAGAGTTTAGAGGATGGACTCTTCTGACAACAAGTCTGCCAGATGCATTTAGAGGCAGATGAGAGAAAGCAATAGGTGCTGTCAGATATTAGAGGGGAACTAAATTGATTTTCCTTGGGACCAAAATGAAATGAGACCAGGATGAGAGTCGTTTTCTTCAAATGGCTGTGTAACTCGTTCTGCGTGAAAGAAGCACATTGGGTCCTTTTAAAACTGATAATAAATAAATGGATAGGGTTAGGCATTAAGTTGATTTGATTAAGAATAAAGATCAGGCAAGATTTTTATGTGGTTAAAATTAGGGTAAGAATCAAGGAGAATCCATTTATTTCTCTTTTTTAAAATTTCTGTTTCGGAAAGGAAAATTCAAAGACCAAAAGACTCCACTGCAACATGACAATTTTAAGGACCTTATCCAGCCATTCTCTATGAAGCTGCAGCTGTATGAGGCATAATGACTGCCACTGTTCATTACTCATTCCACTTATTTTTGATTATTATTCTCCAAAAGTCTCATCCTAATTTGAACCACTTGCTTGGCACTTGAGCTAATTAAACCGTGTACCACAGTTCTTGCTTAATGCTTACAAAGGGCTTTGGCACACTGTACTATACAACTCTCCCTCCCACCTCCCACCTGTTTGTATTCAAATCTGTACTCATCTTGGTTTCAGTGTTCACAAGTCAGCACTTTGTCTCATCTTTTAAAAGTTTCAGACCTCGTTTTCTGTCCTCTCATCCTCTTTTTTTTCCTCTCCCCCCACACAGATGAATAATAAATGGAGCATCATGGGGATTGCTCTTTCAGAGGAGCAGCTGCGATTTGTGAGTCAAATGCCCTAAATTTCACTAGACGTGTGTGGAGTCAGTGGCAAAAGTTTTGAGGAAGATCAGTTCAGCATGGTTTGTTAAAATCTTGAACACAAACTAAGATGCAGTTAACTGCAGCTAAAATCTGATTTTAAATTTTAGAAATCAAAGCAAATTGTAATTTAAATGTGAATATTTCTGGTTGTATTAGACCATAGTAGTCAATGTTGCAAATCAATGCGCAGGACTATTTTAGGGCAATATTGGATTTGCTGGATTTTTGCATCAATGTGATGAAGTTGCTTGACTGTTACTTGGATTATACAAAAACAATTATCACATATATCATATTTATCATGATATTGAATGACATATACCATGATGGAAGATTTTATCCACATCGTCCACCCTTTCTACTGTAATGCAAAACAATAGTTCAATGCACTGAACTTAAATTGGATTATTTTATACAGTATGTGATTTTACATACATTTGCTATATTATGATATACACCAGTATTGGAAAATTATTCTTAATATCATGATGATTCTATGCCTAATACAATATTGCAACATTTTGTCTCACCAATAATGCCATTGTGGTGGCGATATTTGATCACAATCATACCAGCAAAAATAACTCATGTTCAGTATCACTGCATACTGTCTCAATATTTGTGGTTGTATTACATGCCATCGAACCACTCTTTTTCAGTTTTCCACTTACATTTGAAGGAAATTGAATAGAGTGATGGACAATTTCACAATATACAGATGAAAAGTTTCATTATATGATATTACACTAGTCATCATGACTCTTTAACTCCTTCAACCTCCTGTCTCCTTCTCTCTCTTACTCTTCTGAAGGGATAGATAACACCTCAATAGCTGCATCGATACAGTGGACTCTCTTTGTGCTCAGAGCTGTTTGAGGAGACCCAAATTGCTGAATAGATCCGGTCACTAAGGACAAGGATTATGGCAAAACCCTGTGCCTTGTTCTCTCAATAATTAGCTGAGGGAAGAGCTATAGATTTCAGTTAGAACTGGAGTTTTCTTGATGCTAGTGACTGCAGTTAATTTGTGGTTAATAGCGAGTGTTTTGGCTTTAATTGTTAAGCGTGTGTGTTTATGTATGCATTCTCAGTGCATGACTTGTATGAGTATGTCCTAAATAATGAACAATGTGGCTCCATCAGTCATACAGTGTGCTTTGTAAAATGATAACTAAAATGATAACCAACAACAGTTTGACAAGTAAACTAATTTTTTTGATACAAGCTGTGAATCAGAGGAGGTATAATGGAGAACAACAATTGTCGAGTCTTGGAGCAGATTTTTCCTTTAAATGTTATTTAAAGGGCTCCAGCTATTCAGTAATGCACTTCTATAAACGTGGGGATCATAAGAGACACATGGTTTAAAAAATGAAAAAGATCAGTGGTCAAAATCAGCGCAGCAGGGCCGAGGTGTTCTGACTTTTAATGCCGATTAGGGGTTAAGCTCAAAAAACACACAAAACGACCTTTCCAGAATCTCACAGCCTGATAAATACCCAAGTCTTCAAAAGTTCATGCCCCAAGGTTGTAACACAGGTTCCAAACACAAGCCGAAATAACCTTGATGACATCACTAGAGGTGTTTTTTTCTCAGACTTAAGAAAGCTCCTCCACTACAGTTGGAATTTGATAGATTTTTACTGAATCTGAATCCAGTATTAAATCTGTTTGTACAATCCAAACTCATTCGTATCATTGATAAAATCTAATTTGGTTCAGCTTACAACATTTGCAAGTCACAACAACTACAAGTCAATGATCATCTTTTGTTGGCTATAAAGGCAGAAACAGTTTTTAGTGGCTGCCTGATTAATACTGACAACCCATAGCTCCTTCCTTTTGCAGAAGCAATTAACTGTCAGTGATTCTTGATAATAAAAAAAAGAGTGAGGAGAGATCGAAAGGTTTGCTAAAACATTTGTTAGGGTTAGAGTATTGATTATTTTGACATCTGGGAACACAAATGGAACCAGCTATTGGAAATCAGCTCTATCCTCCAGAGCCACAGAAGACAGGGTACAACTGTTTCCATGAGCTGAGAATGACTCCCCACGACATTTAAAAAAAAAAGGGGAAAAAAGGCCCCTTTAAGTAATGCTGAAACATAAAGGTAGCACTCCTACACACAAAAAAATGGTGCTTCTTCAGCGGTTCTTCAGCAGTTCTTTGGGGTGGTTGAGGTGCTATATAGCACCGCTGCTGTACAAAGAACGTGTTAAGCCCCTGTATGGTTCATTAGAGGTTCTTTAGAGGTTCTTCAGCTTAGTTTAGTTTAGTTGGGGAAAGAATAAAAAATACATTAAAATACAGAGAATTTCCTGAGGATAACTAATTAAAGCAGTGGTTGTCAACCTTTTTGCCCCCAAGGCCCCCCATGTCTAAGGAAACCCCCCCCCCTCCCTTATTATTTTATACTCTGGTTTATTTACCAGTAACCTAACCCATATAAAATCTGTGGTGGTGGGATGCAACAAGACAGCTTGGATACTGAGAACTGTCAGTTGCAGTTTAAATTCTGTGGGAGGAGGAATACAATTGGAGGATGAGATAAAGGTAAGACTGTAGTCCATTAATGAATGTAAGCTGATAGGAGGCTGGACGGTAGGAGGTGTTTAGGAAGTCAGTTGAATACTCAAGCTCTTTTCCCCAAAATTATGTCACAAACTTCGATAAAAAGGCTATCATTATATTCATATATTAACTGAGTGAGTTATTTATGTAGTCAGTACATTCCCATTTTGGAAGTTTTGTAAAATATTCTCAAAAGAGATGATGTTTTTCATTATGTTGTGGAGGACACAGTTTTTGACAAAGAAACACAGACTTCACAGATGGATTAATTTTTCAACAGCATGCCTTTTTTAATGGCTCTGAGACACAGTTGAGGCTCCAGTTATATACTGATGAATTTGAAATTGTAAATTGTTTTTGGATCCAAAAAGAAGATTCACAAAATTTCAAGTGTCTACTTTGTTCTTGGAAATATTCCTCTGAAGCATCGTTCCAGTCTTCAAAATATACAGGTGGCTGTATTTGTCAGAAACCGATGGCCTCAGAAGTATGGTTATGAGCAAATTTTGCATCCTTCATGACCTTTGTGAACTTCAGTGCCATGGTGTATCAGTTAACTTTGAAGACCAGTCCTGTGTTCTTTAAGGCTCTGTGATTTCCATTTGTGCTGATAATTTATCAGTCCATTCTTTGGCTGGCTTCAATACTTGTTTTAGTCAGGGACAGATCTGCCATTACTGTCTGTGCCACCACAGTGACATTGGTAACAAAACTGAGGAAAGTGAGTGTATTCTCCGGACTCCTGACACACACCGTAGACATTTACAAGTGCCAGATGGTAGATCTTTGTATGGTCTTACTGGATCCTGCCCTTTCGATAAACTGCCTCATTTTGAGGTTACTGAATCCTTTCCGCCTGACTTGATGCATGATATTCTTGAAGGGGTCACCCCACAGGTCCTGAAATTAGTCTTACTAAAGCTTAGCCATGAAAGACTGTTAACACTGCAACAGTTTAATGACCAGCTATAACAGTTCCCCTTTGGACAAGCCAATGTCACTCACAGGCCTGTTTACTGAAGACATCTGCTCTGCAGCAAGGTGTCATCCCATGAAAACCAGTTGAAAAAGACTCTTACCTTTTTGATTGGAAGCTTTGTCCCTCAAGAAAACACTTACTGGGGTCTCTACTTGCTATTTAGATCTATTCATTTTATCAAGTTTTCAGGAAAATCGGACGCCCTTTTCATTTTATCCATTTTTCGAGTAACACCCCCCCTTACTCACTTTACCCATTTTTAGAGTAATACCCCCCCCCCCCTTACTCATTTTACCCATTTTTCGACTAACACCAAATCTTACTAATTTTACCCATGTCTCGATTAACACCAACCCCATATCGATGGCTGAAGAGGAAACCTCCTATCTGAAAAATGCACTTTTTTGAGAAAACTAAAAAAAACTTGTTTTTTTCCAGAATACTATTTGTTAAGGATACGCAATACATAATATATTATGTGTTAACAATACCAACTAGGTATTAGTGCCTTGCAAAGTGCAGATGGGAGGTTTTTCCCCACTTTTCCTGGATCATTTTGCAGATAGGAGCTTTTGCACTTGGTGCTAGTTGGAAGAGGTTCTACAAAATGATGTTTTAAATTAAGTTAATAATTAAAATTAAATTAGAAATAAAATTAAGTTTGTTTTCAGGTAAAAACATTGGCCAGTGTAGTAAATGTAATAGTTACCACATTGCAGTATACTAGGGTTAGAATTCAGCTTGGTCTGGTGCTGATGCAGATAGGAGGTTTTCGCCAGGTGACTTTTCTGTCACAACGAAGGGCGGGATTATCTGGCAGACAAACTGAATATGAGCAGCCTTCCTCGTTCTCATCATCCAAAGTGAAATCCACCAATCAGAAAATTCTGCAGATAGGAGGTTTTGCGCTTTGGCCATCGATATGGTACCTTTAATGGTTCTTTGTAGCACCATTTGACAAAGGTGCTATATAGCACCAAAAAGGTTCCCCTATGATTACAAGACATAGAACCACTTTTGGGTACTATTTAGCACCATTTTTTTTAGTGTGTACCAGTTTCAACAACTTGTCAGACATGATGAAATTGCATCATTTGAGCAAGGTGATTTGAAAGTCTGTGGATTGGGTTGGTGAGGTTGAGTGGAACCTTGAAAAACAAATTACTTTTGATGAAACAAACAACTTTTGGTGGAAAAAACATCAGTGATGATTCACAGACATACAGCTGTCACACCAATTTGTCACAAAAATGGGAAAATATCTTATTGTCAAACGTTAACTTCTTTCTCTATGTAAAGATTGTGTTTACTCAATTTTTTCTGACAGCCATATCCACTAGCCATCTTGTTTCTGTTATGGGGAAAAAAATCAGGAGGAAACAAGCCTTGAAAGAAAAAGTGTACAATATGTGAATGTGTGTGTGTGTAACAGTGAATGAATTATTCTCCACTCTGGTGTCTGAATGATGTGAACCATTCATAACTTGTGTATTGCAAGGCCACAGGGGACGAAGTGACTTGGTACTGCAGGGCTTACATGAAGTCAGTGTGAATAATTACTAATACAAATGTCAACGTATGACTTGCACAAACACACACACATCACCACCAAACTGACAGAGACACACACATACATATATCAACAAACTCACATTACCTGCACTTGTGTCCTTTAATACAATTGTAAACAGTTTATAACTGCAGATTCACTGTAAACAAAGGAGGTAATCGCCAAGAAGGCTGACATCATCTTCAATGTATTTGGTATCATCATCACCAGCTGGATTATGCAGGAAATTCTATGGATTCCTTTAAAGCACACAAAAGGGCACTACCACATAGCACATGGAGCTAAAACTTTGAATTCACAATTGGCTGATGATAGAAAGAATTAAGATCAATGGAAAACACTTTTTAATCTTTTACAGTATAGCAAAACATATCCTTTCACCAAAGACGCATATATCCTCGAAAAGTACTCAAATTTTATGGAATGTGGTCCTCATTTTGAGAAACTGTAGTGCAAAAACATCCCTACATCAGTCTCAATTGCTTCTGTCAATTTTCCTTAATAGCTTGACAATGATAACTTGATGTTTAAAAATGCTTTAATTAGCTTAAAATACTTCACTCTCCTGACAGAAACTGGACAGCAATCTGTGATTTTTTTTTCTTCCTAAGAGGCTCTACACAAAGAGAACAGCCACCAAAGAATATGCACACCAAAGGCTACTGTAGACGCATTGAAAATTCACAACATGTTCATCTCCATGTGACCTCTGTGAAACATGTAGCTGCTTTTCTTATTTAGGTCATCACCCTTGCTCCGGTTAAGATTTTAATGCTTGCCATCGGTCGCGGCAGAACAGACTACGGGTTGAGAAGCGTGTCTACCAGTGCATACATTCGATCTCACAGCACTGAAAATAGCTATCATAATGGATATATTCACTGAAGTGAAAATTCATGGCCACGATAAGCCGGTACCTCTCGTATATCTTCCTAGAGTTTTCAAGGCATGAAGGGGTGAGCAGAGGAGCGAGCTCTGAGTCAATATACGACTCTCAAATTTTTCAAACAGACTCAACACCTATCTGATGTGACAAAAGCGGAGGTTTCTCCTTGGTTGATCGACTCAAAAAAATGATGTCTCCCTACTTGTCATATCACCATTTTGGCGTGCGCTCACAATCATCTCATATTCCAAATACACATACATCATATCACCTCTCTCACATTGTGTTTTTCACTTTAGAGTTTTTATCTGTTTGTTGAAGTTTCACAAAATTTTCTTTGTTGCTGTTTATATTCTGTCATTGTGATTATTTTTATTATTAATTAATTCACTCTATATGATGACTTCATAACTTACTGCAGTTAATTTCTTACACATTTGTTTATTTATTTACTTCTTTAAAGGTGCAATGTTTTAATAAGGTTGATCATATCCTTCCTTGCACAAATAAGCACTTATTTTACTGTTTTGAATTGCTTCAGTTTTATCATGGTGCTCTATAAACAACAACAACAACAACAAAACATTTTCTCGCATACTGCTAGTGCTGTTGACCCGTGTAGTTTTGGTTTGTTTTTGCTGCTCATAGCATTGAAATATTACATTTGACAAATCAATAAACAGAAATGTGGCTTGTTTTTACTTTGAATAATCTACAGACCTCACTGTGGTGTTTGTGCAAAAACTGACTCAAGTAAAACAATTCACTGAGTACAAAGAAGTGCTTTGCAGTTTTCCGTTTCCAAAACATTTTGGACAGCACAGGATTATGCTTGCATGATAAATCCCACTGTGTATATAATCCCTGTCCATCTCAATGAAAGGACAGTCCAAACTCACTCTAATCCTCTGGGTGTTTTGCCCAGATAAACAAGAATCAAGGTGACTCCTTGCAGTTATGAAAGATTTTGTACATTTTCTTTCTCGAATAAAATACAGTTGTTTGATTCAAATACCCTCCTCTGCTTCCTCTCAGGAGAATTCTGTTGGCTATTATACATGCCAATGTCTATCTATAATTATATCCGCACTCATTTGTATGGAGAAATTATCATACTTGGCAGAGCAGACAGGAGGTGAGGAAGAGGTTTGATGATAAAAAGTCAAAAGGTTTGCAGCCCTGTGTCACTGCAGAGACAGAGGCGTGAATACAATCCATTCACAACCAACATACACATGTTTGCAAAGCACAAAACGGACTCAGTCACTGGTGATGATGCAGACTAGGGTTTAGGCGCAACAGTACTTTATCAAACCAAATTCAGGATTGAATCTTGTTATTGAAATTAAATCTTTCAAATCCCTTATTCCTGGTTCCCCAGTGTGAAGAACTGTCCACAAGATAATTAACAAGATGGTAAAAAAAGTAAAAAAACATGTTCTGACCATAGACTGTATAAAAATATGGACGTAGTTACCGTGACGTCACTTGCTGGTTTCTGACAAGAGGTTTTGAGGCTCAAAGTGAGCTGCTCCGGCCGTCGCCATCTTGGCAGTGCGTAACACTGCCTAACTCCCAGCCAATCAAAAATGGGAAAAGAGGCGGGCCGAATGGCTGAAACAGGCCACCTAGCGGCTGGCGGACCTGTCACTCATGTCCTTCATTATGCATAACTTTACGGCTTGATAAAATTTAAACGGGTGAGTTATAAAAAAATTCACCCCCCATAGAGTTGTCATGAAAGGGGAAATTAGCTATAGAGACCAAAACCGTTTTTGGTACCAGGCTGTAAACATGTTTATTTCTGCTGCAAAGTTGGCCATTTTAACATGAGGGTCTATGGGGAATGACTCGCTTTTGGAGCCAGCCTCAAGTGGCCATTTGAGGAACTGCAGTTTTTGGCACTTCTGCATTGGCTTCATTTTTCAGCCGCTTGGTTCTGACACTTATTTCTTTTACTACTTTGATTTTTTTCCCTTGTAAAATACTGAATCATTTTTCAGGCCTTTCACAATTAAATGAAACAACCTGAGATAAGAAGGAAAATTAATTATTGGCTGAAACTGCACACAACTCTGACAAGGGGTCAGAGTATATTTAGGCTTCCATGTTTAACAAAAATTTGAAGTAAGTTAAGAATTACAACTCAAAAATAACCTCACTGCTACCGTAAAGGGGAATGAACCTACCGAGTGAAATCCTGGACTTAATACTAAGGGGTGAACCAACTGTCCAGTGGGATCCCACAACTCACAGTTAAATCAATTTAAATATATTGATACCTGGACTGTGGTTTTCTAATTTTCTCTGTGACTGCAGCTGATAATTGTTTTCATTGTTGATTGATCTGCCAAGTGTGTTCTTCAATTGATCAATTAATCATTAGGTTCATAAGATATCAGAGGGCAATTAGGAATGATCATTGTCTTGATTTGTCTTATCCTTAATCCAGAGCTCAAAGATACTCAGTTTATCATAGACATCTGAGATTACAAGTGAGATATTTGGACGTTTGGCATCTTTTGAAAATGACTAATCAACTATAAACAGTTTGAGTCTTTCTTGATCGTTTTTTAAAAAAAATGTATATGCATCATACTGACTAATGCCGTAGCACTGTGCTACCATTCTTTTCATAAATTTTTATTTGTTTTTTGTTTGATTTTTTTTAACAAATACAATTTCTTTTTCAAGAACTAAAACTAAGGATTTTTCAGTTAAACTGGTAATTTGCTGGTAAGACACACATTATACACAGCGTCCCTGTATAACTCCACTCACACGCACACACACACACACACACGCAATGTCTTGACACTGCAAACACACAGAATTATGTATTCACAAAAGCACATGAACACTCACTCTGTTTCTGTGTTACTGCAAAAATACACACACACACACACACACATATGTACAAAGTGCTCCCATGCCACTGGGGGGGAGGCAGCACTTCAGGTCACACTCCTCCACCAGTTGTGCTGATGGGCAGAGTTACTGGAGAAACATCTTGTACAGATCCAGGCCTCAGGGCGGCACCACGACAGATTCCACCTGACCGCGTTTCACCTTAGCTCTGCATTTTGTCTTGGATTTCCCCCCTCTTGCCTCCGGTTCATCACAAGTAATTGACATTTTAGCCTTGAAGCATTTTACCAGGGGACCTGTTATACACACACATGGACACACACACACTTTGGCTTCAGGTTGTAACATTTCCAACTTTCAGCTTTTCTTTTTTTGCATTACAGTCTTAACCATACTTGGGCCAATTTTTCCAGTGTGCTGAGCTTTCACCAATGTGGAAAAACTTTTTATGTTGAACTTTTAAAAACAACTTCTCAGACACTGGAGAAAAACGAAGTGTGCTGTGTGCCAGCGCATCATTTTTGTACTAGATATTGATTCTCTAAGAACAAACTCTTGACACAAGAGCTTTAGTGTTATATGCCCCAAAGAAGTTGTGTGTTTACGCAGCTAATTGTGGCTTCAATAACACGGTCATCATCTCTTCTAAATCTGTCTTTTTCTTAGAGTCTCAAAAAGACATGTTAGATTGCCATAAGCTGCTGTAAACTATACTTGTTTTATCCCCTGTGGCCAAAGACACTCAATCTTGTCTCAGACATTAAACTGATGCCAAAGTCTCTGTGCATCTTCACAGTGCTCTGGGTACTTCTGTCAATGCCACACTCTCCGGGGAGCCAACTCTACGTTGTGCCATTGGCTCTCAGACCCAAGTGCCCACATTAACACTGACTTGGAAGACTTCACACTTCCCTTTATGTAGCGACTCTCAAGACATCTTTCCACTGAACCATGAAGAAAGTCATCCCCTCAAACAGGATTTTGAGGCTGCTGCAGTGATTGTATTCATTCTTCTATTCCCCAGGGGGTGTGGCATTGTTGGGGGAATAGAGGGGAAGATGGAGCTGACAGAGAAGGAGAACGGGTGACTGTCAGTATTCTGGGACACTTCCCCCTCCTCTAGCATGACCACAAGTGTCTGTCTTTATCTCGATCTGACATACAAAGAAACATGTGCATGCAGATACAGGGGGGACACAAACCAATCAATGTGCAATTACTGTACATCCACATAGATGATTTATGACACTTCAATGAAATTACAAATAGCGTAAACTGATTTGTGAGTAAAAAAGTGTACATATAAGTGTGTGCATCGTTTCTCATGATGAAATTATGTAGGTCAGGGAAAAATGACTATCTGAACTGGAAAAACTGCCATTTACAAAACATGTTAAAGAGTAAATTTATGTCCAGCATGAAAATCCATGTGCATAAATATATACTGAGGAGTGTTTATGCATGTGTTGTAATCAAATTAACTACAAACATAGCATGAACATGTTGCATTTCGATCCGTGTCAGGTCTGTTCACATCGTTCCCAGCCAACGGTCTCGAACGCGGCTGTTCGAAAGATTAGCGATGTGATTAAAAGTATGTTTGCCGATTCACTTCTGACCACATGAGAGGAAGGACAAGCTTCAGAAGCTGCTGCAGTGGAGAAATGGTGGCAAGACATGTGAAGGGTGACATTTAATTGGTTACCACTGTGGATAAACACACAGAGGAGGGTAAAATGGGGATAAACAGTACTGTATACTATACACCCTTTCAAGCTGCATATTCCTACTGTAGGTCATCAGTGAAGCCAATCTTGTCCCCCACAAATTAAATCTACAAATTACATTTTTGCCAAATACATTTTGGAGGAAACACAATTGTTTCCTGGATTATGTTCACTGGCAATGTTTTTTCTAGTCTGATCTCCGGACACCGGAGATCAGAGTTTATGTCCAGTGTCATGCGTATGGCTATGTTTTAGGCATGAAAACATTTGGTTAAGTTTGGGGAGAGATCATGCTTCAAGTTAATATTGACTTATCGATCATCATTGCGTGAACCGAGGTTCTTGATGATTGCAGAGGTGTGGTAAACACTTGCCTTCTGCTCATTTGTCTGAACCATTTTGTTTGAAATATTCAGTAACTATGGTGGGTAGCCATTAAAAACTGGTCTTGGACCATACTTAACATCTACATATTTTATATTTTGTTATGCTAATGGTTTTCAAATGGGGGTGTGTAAGCATTAGGGTTTTGCTGATCTGATATTTAGTGAAAGGTTACTTGGTGGGAAGCGAAGGCCTCAACACCTTAAGGACTCTTTCATGGTGAAAAACTCAATATGGACCCCTTTTTTCCTGCCAGAGAATCTTACACAGTGGACACTGTATCCAATCTGAACTGAAGTCGATTCATTGTAAATGCTTTCCAGAACTGATAGAAGGGATCATTAGAAAATCCAATTGTCCTTTCTTTAAACGTATAGTATGTTGTTTCACTCCCATAGACTGAGCTCTCAAGAAAATGGCACTATAACAATCATTTTGGCACTCGATTGGATTTTGTTGGCAACAAAGGCTGATTAATGTGTAATCTCATATCTGTTAATGTACTTGACTCTTTATGTTAGAAACACTGTAAGCAATTTCATGGAGAACATTGTAATAAAAAGTTGCTGTTTATAAAATGTCTTTTATGTCATTAGACAGTTTTGTTGGCAAAAATGTAAAATATCATTACTGCACAAATTAATACTAGAGCCACTGCTTTAAAAGGTAGTTTGAATAATATGTAAATGTTAATCTAATAATTCAAAAATAAAAACTAGGTCCAGCCAGGTAAAAAACTTTGAAAAGCAATTTGTAAGTAAATGCAGTGGTAGTCTGAGTAACATTTACTTATGAAGAATGAGTAAAATTTACTTATGGAGACATAAATTTGCTAGTAAACTTTACAAGTATTTCTTGGTTAAACTTAATGCTTATTGGTATGTAGACTTTATGGAGAATATCCTCTGTTAAATTTACTAGGAATTTCTGTGTGGAAATCCTTGCCAGGTTTTTCTAAGTAAATCTCACTCCACATTTTTTTCAGTCTATGTCTTCCTCCCTACAATACATAAAAATGTAAGCAGTTTCTTTCAAAACATATGTGCTGTTGCAGATGAGTAAATAAATAAATGAATAGACGGCACAGTGGTGCAGTCGTTAGCACTGTCGCCTCACAACAACAGGGTTCTGGGTTGGGACCCACTGACCGGCTGTGGCCCTTCTGTTTGGGGTTTGCATGTTCCATGGATGGATGGATGGATGGAGTAAATAAACATTTTTAGTGATAATAATAATTTTATTTGTATAACATCATTCATGCAAAGATGCAGCCCAAAGTACTTTATAAAACAAGATCAAAAGAAGAAAGTTAGGCCAAAAACTAAGTTGAAAATAAATAATAAGTAAAAAAGTTTGATCATAATACAATAAAACATTAAAAATGATAAGTAAATACAGTGGCCCCAAATTAGAAGGATAGGTCTTCAATTTCTTTTTTTTTTTTTTTTAAAGCCAATGGCGTTTGCTGCTCTAAGATCCAAGAGAAGGGTGTTCAACAGATTAGGGCCATAAAAACAGAAAGCAGCCTTGTCAGCTTTCTTGTCACCTTAGGAACTTCTAAAAGAAAGGCAGTGGAAGATCTGAGAGTTCTTGTTGGAACATAAAATGAAAGGCAGCCACTGATATATGAAGGTGCTAGGTTATGTAAGTCTTTCTAGACAGGTAAAAATGACTTTAAAATCAATTCTAAAAGACACAGTAAATAGGAAACTCAAATTTAAACTTCAATGCTAATGAAAATAAAGTGTACATTTGTGGAAAATTTAGTGCTATTCAATGTGTCATTGTTGAGGAATTCAGAGCTGTGACTTTGATTTTTGCACTGGTTGCTTCTAATGTTGGCCAACAGAAAATTAAACTAATTCTACTTATTCTATCAGTAATTAAAACTGACAGCTTAACTATTATTTCACCTGCACCTTCCCAAAGGGGAAGCAGCAGCTATGCTGTAATATATTCCCTGGTTGGTTGAAGGCCAGTTTATCATAGAAGGAAAGACACACAACTGCCCGCTGTCACAAGAAAATAGATAGCGTATAACTGCCAGAATTCTACCGGTGACCGTCATCAAGATGAATGATGCTAAGTGAACATTTTGAGTCTGCAGGATAGAGCGAACACACACACACACACATATCTAGTCACACGCTTGCATCAATGCATGTGTTCTGTTCAGCTGACATCCAACACAGGCTATACTGCAGCATTAATGGGAACATAAAAGTTTGTGTAAATCAGTCATAGTGTTAGTGGGAGCTGAGCTGAAGCACAAGTTGACAATATCGCTCTCTCTCTATCTATCTTTATCTGTCTCCCTCTCCCTTTCCTTCCCTTCCTCCCTTTCCCTCCCTCCAGGGCTAGCTTAATGACACGCAGCTCCAGTCCTTAACATACAGTCCGAGACAACAGCGGGCACCCACATCAGTAACCAACTCTCCTTTCTTGTCTGTCAATGATGAGGCCTGACAGTGGCTGTGAGGAAAGCGTGCAGGCAAAGCATGCATAAACACACACACATGCATACACACATTATCATTTGGTAGTTTTGTGACGTAAGCAAACACTAACACAACCGTACACATGCAAATACTCATGCAACTCATGCAACTTCATTGTGTGTGTCGTTTTATGGCATTTACATTGGGTTAAGATCATTTCCGTCTTGTCAGTGTAATAATACTAAATAAAAAGAATTTGAGACTTGAAATTACAAAAACAAGAAAATTACAAAAACAAACTAGCCCAAAAATACACGAACATTTGAGACAATTTCAGAGTGGATCTTATTCAGGTGTTGCTTTCTCAGGTATCTTTTATCCCGGTCATCTCTTCCACCTGCCTCTTTTCAGCCTGCTCTTCTTCCCGTCTCTCTTGCTGTACCTAAATCTGTCCTTCCCCTAAAATATTCTTCTTCCTCCCTGTCGGCAAGCATCCACCCACTCTTTTCACGCTGGTGTCTGTAAGCAGATTATCAGTCTAAAGTCCTCTTTGACAGGTGTAAACCCGACGCTGGTTTTAATAGACTCCATTTGCACACAAATAGTCGTGGTCTTTTGATTCATTAGCGACACACAGGCACTGAGTCACACGCTGTGAAGTTAAACACAAGCCATCCACATACATAAATAATACACAGTCACACACACACTCTCAAACAATAACTACACTGATGCAGTCACACACAAACTGACTGGCTGAACTGGCAGAGAAATATTCAATCAATGTATTATACATCATTTTTATATTTTTACAGTTGATTCCAAAAACAGTAAGAACAGCGGTGAGGTGGTTTTGTAAACTGTTGTTTTCAAGGTCAGTTTAAAGTTTCACTTTTAAAACTCCTTGAAAGACTTAGAGGAATGGAATTTGTTTTCAACAAACTACCCGAACCAAGTGAATGCTTCCTGCCCAATATGACAGAGAGACAAAAGTCATCGGTATTGGCCAATAAAGGCTTTAAAAATAAAGATCAGCATCGGCCTGAAATAACAATATGACAGGCCGATTCGTCACCTTCTCCTCCACCACCTGGCTGTTCTTCGCATCAGACTGTTTCACCTTGACAGTCCCGGTGCTTCCTCTGTAGGCTCGACCACACTCAGCTGCCCGACAGACCCGCTGCTTCTTCCCACTTTAACTTGAATAACAAAGGGGGATTGGTGCTTGGATTGGATCCACACGGAGAGCTTGGGCTAGCTGGGGGTCTGTCGGGCAGCTGAGTGAAGTAGAGCCTGCGAAGAAAGCACCGGGACCGCCAAGGTGAAACAGTCCGCAGAGGAGCAGCTGTATTCGGCTACACAGATAGGAAGCACCTTGGCTGACAGGATGTACAACTCTGTTTGAAAAAACTACTTCTTCCTTTTTTTGGTTTCTACTTTTGAGTGTGGACCAGAAATTAAATCCAGATCCTGTCTGTCTAATAAACTCAAACAAAGGTTCATTAAAGGTTTTAATGCAGAGCTCCCGAACTCCAATCTTCATAAGTTATTCCTTCATATGTCGTCTCTCTTGATCATACTTTGTAAAATCCATGATTGCATGTGTAATAGTCTCCTCAGCCAGGTGGAAAAATATATGTCCATATATCAGTATCAGCATGGGCAATCGGCCAAAATGAGTTGGAAAATATCGGCATATTGGATATTGACAAAAAATCCAATATTGTGCATCACTAACCGTAATACTAAACCATTAGCAGCAAAGCAATGGATTTTGACTTTTGTTTTTGTTGGACTTGTTTTAGGAGTTTACTGTGCAACATATCGTAATGATCGCCATGGCTAAACTGGCAGCTGAGCGATTTGTGGAAAACATCTAATTGTGATTTTTCATCAAAAGAAGCACATGGAGGATAGGGTAAAAGCATTACTGTAGATGCAAGTATTAAATAAAACCATGAAATAAATGATCATGTACATGAATGTGTGAACACTTAGTATCTATAATACCCAATTATGTAGAGATGGTAATTTTCTTCATAAAGTATATGAAACAATAATAATGTCTAAGCTAATTGCATTGGTGCATAGGTGAGTTTCATTATATGGCACATGGCTATACACTGGAAAGGTTTGTTTGATTCAACGACAATTGCAGTCAGGTTTTCAAGACTTAGGAGGTTGAACAGATGCGTTCACTGTACCCACTGCCATGATGCTCTGCTGATCAGATTTGTTGTTTACTAGCTGGCACAGTGTCATCTTAATGCATAATTTTCACATCTGCTATATTCCTAAATGCTGTGTGTCATTTAAGACACAGTACTCCAAAAATGTTTTACACCAAGCACTTCAGTCCTGGATCAGGGATGTTATTGTATGTTGACAAACAGTACAGTGGATAAATTACAGCACAAAGGGTTGCACTTTAAGTAAATTTAGGGTATTTACCTGAGAGGTATAAACAGTACATCTTCAGGTTAGGAAGTGACAGGATTGCCATAACCGCCATAACTGAAAAGTTCAAACATCCTGTGAGTCATGATTTCAAACTAACTTTTTTGCCTTCCTAGCAAAGCTATTTGGGATCCATGCTCTGCTGATGAAATGATGATGAAATGAATCTCTGCAGTCTGCACTTGTGGATTACTGTAAGTTATTTTTGATATCCCAAGAGCGCAGATTTTGATTGGACTCTGATTGGCTGCTTCCTGCTGCAGAGTCAGGGTGAGGACTGATTGCTCTCTTTTCTCTCCATTCCTTTTTCTCTCTTCCCCAAGATAATCTGTTGAAAGTTTGTCCGATGCTGCTGCAAGTCAGCGACTCGACGAGCTTCAAAGTAAATTCCACAATCTTCTCCTGCATGTCGTAGCCTCAGAGCACAGGCCGTCCCTGAGCGCCCGCTCCCTGCGGATCGAGAGCAGGTTGCTGTCACTGCGCTTAATGAAGACCTTGCATTCTATTTCATCAACCCTTTCTTCTTCTTCTTCTTCTGCCAGTCCTCTACTACGTATTGCATATGGTGATTTCATTATTAATATGTGTTCATCTCTTCACTAATGAGTACACTGATTTCAGAGTTGTTTTGTTTTGGAGTGTCATATTCGGGTGGAAAAAAAATGAGCATTTCTGGCTTTTTTATGAGTTTTTGGCAAATGCACTTTTTGGCTTAATGGTTGACATTAAACTTGAAAATACATATATGGTATATTATCTCATGCTGCTCAGATAAACCTAAGAATCTTGGGAGATGCATCTAATGTAAACTAAGAAAAAAAGGAAGAAGATCTGGAAAGAGGGAGAGATTCAAACAAGCCAGCTAATTAATGCTGCTTGCAGTCTAAAACCTGATGGTGACCTTTCAAGCTCAAACACTTATTTTTGCAAGTAACATTTCATGCCAATTACACCTAGCACAAAGTAATTTCCTCCCCTCTCTCCTCTGATCTCATCTCCTCTATATTGCTTTACCTCCTTTCTTCTAATCCCGTCTCGTCTTTGTTTCTTTCACCCTCCCACCCCCTACTCTTCATTTATCTCATCTGCTCATCTCTCCTTTCACCCCTTCTACTTCTCTGCCCTCCGCAGTTCCTCTCCTCGCTTTTTTCCAATTCTACCTTTCACCAATTCACCTGTTAGTTCCGGCACAGTGTAGCCTGAGAGCTGTCAGCGTGGAGATACACTTTCTCCCCCTGTGGTCACAGAACCAACCTAATCAGACCCCCAGCAACAGCTCTTAGCTCCTTGTCCTCCTGCAAGACACTGATAGAAGTGCTGTGGTTTGTTTTCCTGCTAGCGTTAATTATGTAACCCAATTATACCATCACAGAGCTGACGCAGGGAGTCTAAATTAAAAGTGATTGGCTTCATTACAGTTGCCTGAATGCTGCACAGGGTGCTTTCAGAAGGCCCTATTTAAAGTTACTTCCTCTGTGAAAAACATTCCGATCTGTGGGATGTCACTATATTGGATTTTAAGGATTGGTGCAGCATAGGTGCCACATATATTTAGCGCAAAATGGATTTTCATTCATTTCCATGAGGATGCATATAGACTGAGTGTTTAAAACCACCTTGTGATCTACAGGTCTCCTTCACTTCCAGTGTTGCTTTGCTTGTTTGTATTGTTGTGCCGCCAGACAAGTCATTACCACAGCGAGACAGAGCCAAAAGGTCTTCATTTTCCTGCATTACAACAACCTGGGAGCTTTCAAACCAGAAAGGTCATGATCTGCATAAATTTCTCCATCTCCACACATGACCTGCATGTAACCTGTGATCCATCCTACGTTCTGACTCAGTGAGGCACATCTTCCTTTAAATATGCTACAATATTTTTCTCATTCATAATGGTTATATCATGGAGTTACTGTAATGTAAAATAATGTTGGCTCATACAATATATATGGCCCACTCATAAATTAGTAACACTGAAAATGTGCAAAATTGATAATAATGCTGGGCTCCAGCTCACTGACCAGGAGTTGGTTATTAAAGTTATTGATTTACATTTGTGAAGAAGTTTGTCCGATATAATGTTCAACGGTGCAACACATACACAAGCTGAAAAGTATTTATCTATAACAGTCAGTATTCATGACTAAATAAGCAGCAATCAAAGTTGAAGTTTGGTTTACAGCTGAGGCTGATGGGAATGTTATTAGTTTTGCAGTAATTTATTCACAAGAACTGGACAAGCATAAGAATTCAATAAATTAAAATTTTATGCTGATGAGGCAAGATGAAAAGTCAACATGGCGACCTTTGTTGCATGCAATGTCTCCCCTCATTTCCTGTTCGTCTCTCCAGTCTACTCACCAATAAAAATGTACAAAATGCCTCCAAAGAAAAGTAAAATACAAACTGGATAAAACCAAAACTGTGTCATAGTGGCAGCATTAGAGGTAAAGTAATTTGGATTAATTTGGATTAATTCGCTGTGTCTAAATTTCATGGCTATAATTACTGAGATATTTAAGTCTGGACCAAAGTGGTGGACAAAGCCATTACCATTCCCAGAGCTGCGATGCTAGCGTGGTTAAAAACTCATCTGATCCATCTCATCTAGACTGTGTGGGTGTGGTTTAATCAGATTTGAGTGACGGTGTTCAAGCACAGGTAATCAAACAACCTCGCAACTTTCAACACATTTTGATTCAAATTTTGTTAAATCCTGAAAATATGCTTTCAAGGCCTTTAATATCATTATTATTAATAATATGATTTAATAAGATTGTTCCTATACCTGCTTTATCATGTAAAATATGCTTATTAACGTTGTGATACTGAATCCAGCAATATTAGACAGGCCTTGCACTGACTGATCATGTTTCGGTTCATATGCAGAAATATCAGACTTTTTTTTTTTTTTGCACCATTCTCCGTCACAATCTGACCCACTTTTCTGCGTAGTCACATGAATAAAATGACAAAGTGGAAATGTGAGCCAGTCCCTCCCTCCTCGGGACTCAACATCAGAAAGAGGGGTTTGGGCGTGAGGCCTCAAGACAGTTCAACATCTTGCCCAGAGGATGTATTTATACATCAATCTGCCTCAGGCTACAAAACAGCGGATTAGCTGCAGCTTTGTGGGCTGTTTGAAATTAAGACTTACTTACACACTTACTGTAGTTACTTGCTTGCGATTCTCCTTTTGCTTTTTTACTCATTTTGTTCCCTGTATACTTTTAAGTTCTGTCAAGTTACTGAATTATTATTCTACAAACACAAGATATCGAGCATTCGCCTCTGAACTATTTTCAATATATATTCCCTTTGACCTACTTCTGAAGACAAAGTGTTCTAAGGACGCCTCTGACATTCAGTTTGTTTGGAGTGAATTAATTTCTCTGAGTAGCCTGATTCCCCATCAACTCCACAGCATGACACTGACGTAAATGCCTCCACTTGATCAAGGACCTCATCTACCTGGAGAGACAGCGGAGAAAGAGGGAGAGACCGTGACAAGGCAGAGACGAGGCGAGACGAGGAGAGGGGAAAGGGAAGGAACAAAATGAGGGATGAGGAAGGGAGGGATTGGGAAAGCGGAGGGGTTGAGGGGTGCGAAGGAAATGCATTCAGCTCGGTTAAGTGTGACTGCCACACTTCGCTGTATATTTAGCCTTCATAAACAGAGCTATTTTTATGTACCAAACCATAAACGATCCTTCGCTCAAGTCACTGCTCTTCCACTCTGCTTGTCCCGTTTAGAATCCATGGTCGCTGCTCATTTCTGCTTTCCATACATGAAAGTGGGATGAAATTTAAGCTTGTTTTTTACAGTGTCATGATGCTTATTTTAAGCTAGAGGGGAAGAGAGGAGAGGAGAGGAGAGGAGAGGAGAGGAGAGGAGAAGAGAGGAGAAGAGAGGAGAGGAGAGGAGAGGAGAGGAGAGGAGAGGAGAGGAGAGGAGCCAAACCCATCATAATTAACTTTCTCATTGCTGCATCATACTTATGTTCATCCCCATCATCCCCTAATGGTGATAATTTTGCAGCCCTTAAAACTTAGCACTCCTCCTCTGTTCTCCACCCACCTTTTTGTTTTCATCTGCACTCGTCCTGCTTCTCTCACTTTTCTTTTCTTCTTCCCAACATTTCTTATTTCTCCAAACTCCTACACTTCCCTGCCTCTTCTCCTTCGGCTCAGTCATTCCCTCCTCCATAAAGTAGTTGTAAGCACTTTCAACAAGTCTTCAACATGGAGGTATGAATCAACACTGCCCCCTACAGGCTGAACGAATTTTGGGAAAACTGGTGAAGACGCTCTGGGAGCTGGATAAGAATTTTCACCCAAATCTCATTAAAAATGTCTTAACAGTGGTCAGAACCTCTCAAATTGTGAATCTTTTTGAAATGCATCAGCCCTTTATGTTGCCTAAAGTAAAAGGTATTCTAATTTTAGACGTGTCTACAGCATATAATAGGTATGTTTTGGGAAGAGTATATTCTGTAGCTTTGTATGAACTTGCTTAAATTTGTGCTCTTAGCTTGGTCTTAGTGGTACAAAACACACAAGAATTATTTGACCAAGTGTTCATCAGTATGAAGTCAAGAAAATAAATACCAAGCACTTATTAGCTGGTAGTACCCTTTTAAGATTTGTTCAAGTATTCACAGAAGAATCCTTAAATATCTGTACAGGTGTAATTGCAGGTGTATGTCAATATATGAATAAACATCATCCATGGTAGCACAGAATTTCCTTTTGTTACCCGAGGGAATAGGAAAAGAATTGCTTTCAAATGCAATTTTCCATTAATAGGAATAAAACTGAAATCTAAAAAGAAAAAGTGTAGGATAGAGAGACATGATTAAAGGACTGTCTTAAGTCTTGCCATCAGCTTAAAGTTAAATCTTTAAAAAGTTTCTTTATTTTTCAAATTTACACTACAAAGTGCATCCAATTCCCCAGCATTAATAAATGTAGATTTTTCAAGTGACAATCGTTTGTTTTGTTGTTTATTTAGTCAGCAAGTAGATATGATATGGCTGTGGGGCGGTTCTTAGGAACTACCAAAAAAGAATTAAATTAACTCTGATGGATGTGGACTTACATAACCACTGGCACGGCATTTACTTTTACACTCCGACTTTAATTAACAGTGACGATTTCGCTGTGTACCTTTGAGAAAGCACTTGTCACTGTTTCTCAATTGTTGGCTGCATCATTTTGGGAGCCAAACTGTTCACATCATCCAGGCTAGACCAGGATAGGCGCTGACAAATAGATGAAACACTGGTGTCACAGATAATAAGACACTGGAATCTGCAAAGTGGTGTCCTATCTCACAGTTCACTCTTTGAGAAGAAATCTAACATTAAGTTATTTTGTCAGATAAAAACATATTTTAGAAGTGCCAGACAGAGTGTTATACTGAAGCTCAGAGGTGGTAAGATATATTTTTTTGCAAAATGTTTTGCCGTGCTGCAGTGCAATCACAAACACCAGCATCCCCATTACTACTGCATGAAAATTACCATTCGCCCCTCTGTGCAAGGGATTGCTGTATACTTTTCACTGAACCCGGATCACCTACAAGTCATTGATATTCAGTATTCAGGATGGATTCTGAGCCGCATGCAGAGTTAGCACACTCCTTCATTCCACAGTCAGTGTTACCACACACACTCCCGTGATCTACTGCAGCAGGGTGAAACACACCTCAGCTACAATTATGTTTGCCACATTTTTTTTTCTTTCCTTTTGTCACATTTTTGAAAATAGGAATTAGGAATGACTTGACAACATACTGTATCTCCAACTTGTAACTTAACAGTAAGACAAAATGCTCACAAAAACCTTTATATTTATACAGGGGAGCCATTATGGATGAGACCCTGAATAAATCTGAGGGCCCTAGTGGGGCAGGTCATGTCTCTGTGTCAGAGCTGTTGTTGCTATTTTTTCAGGGGCCCAAAAATGGCATCCCTGGTCTGAGGTAGCAAGCAGGAGCCTCGTGTCTATGTTTGCTGTAACAGATGCTTCTTTCAAAGTAAAGTTCCTCAGAAACTTTTACTGACATTGCCACTAAAAGGCTGCAGTAACGTTATGATATAGTTTAAGTTAAGAAAAAACTATGTGTACATCAACAAGAGGATTAAAAAAAAATAAAGGTGCAGTAGATGATTTCTAGTCAAAGTTTGATTTTGTTTGAGACTGTCCTCCCAAGAAAAATGATACAATAGATCATAATATCAGTCACCCAAAAACAATATATAGTTATGTTTGAGTGACAGATGCCATTTAGCGGCTGTAATTATGACCCAAAGCTGTGGCGCAGTTGAGATGACATCTCTATGGTGAAATCATCACTTGACCCTCTGCAGTTTACCTACCAACCTCATCTGGGAGTGGACAATGCCATCTGGATGGAACCGGTTTCACTGTCAAAATCACATTCTTTGCCTTCTCCAGTGCATTCAACCCTATCCAGCCAATGCTACTGAGGGAGAAGCTGCAAGCAATGAGGCTAGACACATCCACCGTCTCTCCTGGATTACTGACTACCTGACAGGCAGTTTGTCCAACTGGGCAGTGCTCTCTCTGTCCACAGTGGACTGTTCTTTCTCCCTCCTTTTCACCTTGTACACCTCAGACTTTCAACACAACACCAGGTCATGCCACTTGCAGAAGTTCTCTGATGACTCTGCAGTGGTTGGGTGTATAAGTGATAGGCGGGAGGAGGAATACAGAGCACTGGTAGATGATTTTATGGAGTGTTCTGGAAGAAATCATCTGCCTCTGAATGTGGCCAAGATCAGGGAGATAGCGATTGACTTCAGAAGGAAGATGATGGCTACACAACCCCTATGTATTCTAGGAGAGGATGTTGGCGTGGTGGAGGACTACAAGTACCTGGACGTCCACATCGACAACAGATTGAACTGGAAGACCAACATTAAGGCTGTATATAAGAAGGGGATGAACAGGCTCTATTTCCTGAGGAAGCTGAGGTCCTTTAACGTATGCAGCAAGATGTTGGAAATCTTCTGCCAGTCTGTTGTGTCCAATAAACTGAACTTTGCTGTAGTCTGCTACACAAGCAGCATTGGAGCCGGCGACACCAACAGACTTAATAAACTGATTAAGAAGTCAATCTCCGTACTTGGCTGCAAACCAGACACCTCTGAAGTTGTGGGTGAGAGGAGGACAATGAACAAACTGTTATCCATTATCGATAATCCACCATCTACTGGACAGACAATGGAGCACTTTCTCTAACAGACTGGTTCAGCTTTGCTGTAACAAGGACCGATACAGGAAATCTTTCCTGCCCAAGGCAATAACTCTCTACAACACCTCACCTCTGTCTAACAAAGAACTCTCAGAACTCTCAGCAGCCAAACTCCACTCTGTCTTGCTCCTTCAATAACTTTGCTCATGATGAATTTGCACATCTTTATACTCTCAACTCTACCTCATTGCATTTTTAAAACTTCAACAGCTTTGCAAACTTACCTAATGTATACAGTATGTTATCCTGTGTTTATATTATATTTTAGAGGAGGGGTGGATGAAGGTATTAACAGGCAGCTTTAACCCACACCACATATTTCTCTAACTTTAACAGAGTGATAATTTCAACCCAAACCATGATCTATCCCTAACCAAGTGGTTTTTGTACCTTAACCTAACCAGACCTTAACCACAGCGTTGTCACACTATAAAACATCATTATTTCTTAACAGTGATTTGTAACAGTTTTGGAAAGCACAGACAAATGGTGTTGTACTGCCGATTATTGCCGATAGAAAACACTCCTATGTGTCATTCTGGTGTGCATGGTCAAACAACATATTTGGTCATTTACTTTGGAGGACTTGTTGTTTTGTTTATATGGCAGTTATACACTGTTTCGTGATAAAGCTTTCCCCCGAATGTGTATGGGTCTGTTGTAATCTTAATAGCTGTGACTGATGGTGTGAGAAAAGATGAGAATGTCAAATGACTCATGATCATAAAGATGCAACGCTATGTGCATCGTGTAACAGTGAGTAAGACTACCAATTAGTCAATCCAAATGAATCTTGCTACTGGCAGTGGGTATTAAGTATCCCAGATCAAGCCCTGTGAATTACTCATTTACATTTTTTAGTCCTGCTGACTTGAAAATCACAAGAACATTTGAATCTTACAATCCAATGGGCTTGGCATCGCTTTGTTTAGTGAGGAGGCAGTTCAAGCAAGCAGGCACTGAGATCCCTGATTGGACTTGCAAATGCAAAGGCTGGAAGACATTAGTCTCTGTTATGTGTAAAACAACTATGAATTAATGGTTGGTCGTGAAAAACAACAAATCAGACACATGGTTATTGGCTAAATAAATGCACCATGGACCAACAGTGCATCAAAGACACTAACATACACCAGTAAGCAGACAGACTCATACATATTCCAGGTGATATTGGATTGATGATGCTAAATTACCCATGAACAGTGAGGTGAAACCTAGATGAGGAGGCAATGTCCTTCTTGTTGTAAGGGAATGATAATGACTTTACCACCTTGACACTTCACAGCACTTCACTATTTTCAGCTAGCTTTTACTACTGGTCTCAGGTACAGCTACAATACATTCAATTGGTCACAGATATACAATCACAGATGTAGTGGTATCCATGCAAATGTTGATTGAATATTACTGTATTTGAGGTAATTTAGAGAAATCCTCTATTTGTGACCTTATTATTACATATTTTGTCAATAAGAGAGCATTGACAAGTATATTTTTTAAAATGTCCCATTCAGCCAAACTGAAGGGATCCTTACCAAAAATGTTTAGTTTGTTTTTTAATCTTATGTGATTAAGTTAAAAACATTTACAGACGATGAAACATTATCAGTTGTCTAAACCATGAAATATCAATGTTGGCCTCAAAATTTTACTGCAGGCCTATTGTAGCTCTTATTTTTATTATATAAACAGCTGTCTCAACAGACCGTGCAACAGTTCACCTTTCACTCCCATAACCACCACCCCGAAGCATCTTTTTAGGTTTTAAGTGCTACCAAGATCTGGGCAAGCTACACAGCTGTACTGTGCCTGAATGCATCCTGTGTCAACACTGATGGAGGGTTGGAGCTGCTACTGCTGTGTTGCTATCGTGCTGCTTTCACTACACAATAAAACAGTAAACACAGCTTTCAAGTGATTTAGTAGTTTAGGGCTCTGGAAGCACTGAAATTTAAACCAGCACTGATTATGACAACAAGGCACTACTTCTGCACAGTGAAGGTCTTTTCCATAAAAACTTTCACAGTAATGTATCAATCTTTTGTCTTGTAAAGGAATAAAGGATTGTTTGAATTATTGTTTCCAGTATCAATTAATATATCATTTGATTTTTACATGAATCAATTAATTGCTTATTTTGTCTGACCAATAATTTAAAGTGAGTCTATATAACGAGCAGCAGCCACTGCAGCCACAGGTCACAATTAGAGGATAATGCTAAATGCTAAAACCTACTATAACGGTAGCAGAAGTACAAAGGATTCATAAAGTCTTAAACTGAATCAGAAATGTCAGTATCATAACAATATCTATCTAACATTGGCTAACATTAGCTAACCCTAGCCACTATAAGCTACTGGTCATACCAGACCAAGTAAGACTGTAGTAGCAGAACCCCTGAGTGCATTGAATTGAGCTTTTTACCGAAGGGTGTTTTTTACTGCTTATGAACTCAACTTTTCATTTTTAAGGGGTAGTAGGTAGTTGAGGTAGTTAAGAGGCATTAATTCTTCTTTAGAAACTTACATAGTCTTGCTTTTAAAAACCTATAGGGATTGATTTTATAATGTGACAGAGGTACACAGCAAATCATGGAAACTACAGGTTTAGTATTTTATTTGATAACTTAAAATAATTAATCTCTTATTAAAAATATTGAGTGATATCTTTGTTGATTGAATAATTCTGTTTAATAGACTCAATAATATCTACAGCAGTAAACTGAATAAAGTTCATTTTTAGGATATAATTGATTGTTAGTGACAAAGTAGCACAATTACTACCCGTGCTTTTGTAACCAGACATGTTTCTCTGTGAACGTGGCAGCATTGTCGAGTGTGTCTCAACACAATTTACCACCATGTATCCAAATTACAAGAGCAGTTCATATACTAGTACAAAAGAAATCCTTTGACTGTTAGCAGGTTTACAGTGTTTCCAGCAAATGTTGTCCTGTATAACTGGACTGAGACCTGATGCTACAAACAATTTTACTTTACCTCATCTCATCACATCATCTGTTCTGTCACAGCCAAGGCCAGCTACCCTTTTCCTCTTCTTTTCCTGTGCATTACTGTCCACTTCCAATAGTGTAACAGTGTTTGGCTGTTAAACACTGATAGTAACCCTAATTACCTTCTTTCTCCAGACAACACAGACCTGTGTGCTGTGTCATCTGTTCTCTTTGTAGATCTGTTTGACCTCTAGAGGATTAGGAAATGACCCCTGCCTCGACACTGTCACTAGAACACTGCCTAATGAGACACACACACACACACACATATACACTACACTCTCACACAGAAAAAAGATAGGGAGTAATGAATATCATGCCCGCCGCACTGTGGACCCAACTATCCAATTACTGTCTGTGCAGTGATGCTGTGTGTGTGTAAACGATGCAGCTCTGGAAAGGGCAGACAAATCTCACAGTGGCTTCAAACATTAGTTAAAAATGACATCTCACTTATTGTTTTTATTGTTTTTGCAGAGTACATGTGCAACGTTTGGATTTATTAATAGGTTTACATTTTAACTTTTGGCCCTCTGATAGTAACTATAATAAGGTAAAATGCAATTAACTTTCTATAACATGAAAATATTCGTTTGTTTTAAACTACTGAAACAATTATGAGTATGTAATTTAAGAAGTAAGAAGTATAAGTGAGTGGCTTATAACAGATCAGCATTTTATAAGTTGAACTCTAAGATCTCAATCTGAAGCCCCGACTGAAACATTTTGTAAAAGTGAACTAGACAGTCATGACCTCTGGCAGCTAAAAAAGTAACTAATCACATACAGCACGGCACAAAGCCAGATCTGGTCTGTAGTCCTTGATTTAGTGCCAACGTGACAGAGCTGATGAAACAGTCATCTAAAGGACATGGGTGAGTGGGTAAATCTGGACTCTTTGTATCAAAAATGACATTTCTGTTGCATTTGATAATGAGGCTTTGTGTCAAAGATGATAGGCAGAAGGAAGAGGGGCATGGCGAAGTTCATGAGCTTAAGATTTGATTCAGCTTCCCCAATGTTAGACTTGGGTTGTTGCGGCAGCAGGCAATAGGATATGGATAAGAAAAGAACAAATAGAGAATATTGAAATAAGACAAGTAATTACAGCCAAAGATTAAAAGAACAATATTTTAAAAAGAATAATTACAGCATCTTCAAAGACCAACTCATGGGTTAGACATGGAACTGGAAGTGGGTGTTGCTGGAAAACTCACATGATAAAGGCAAAGTTTGATTAAACATGATTCAAATCAGATCACTTCTGTTCAGCGTTTTTGTCCACAAGGGAAGATTCTCCTTGCAGCCATGAAAAAAGAAACATAAAAGTACAAATATATGTGAATAAAGGCTTACCACATGAGCTGTTATGTCAACTCACTGCTTTATGCAGTATAAGACAGTGGAATCAATGCAGTATAAAGCTTAGCTTCAGTATAAGTCTCCTACAAACACAAATGCTGAATATGGTGCAAAATAATGGAAGTGACCCAACTCCGTTTGAAAGCTAAAAACAAAAGAACGGTGTGTCCTCTGTTAGTCATTTGTTTGTACACAAAAAAATGACTAACACCCATTAATTCAAAATATAGTAAAGAGTATATAGAGTACAATGCTATGCTCCCGGCTAGTGGGAAGAAACTCCAATTCCCAAGAAGGATATGAGGGTAACTCTTCTTTATAACTACTGTATAGCTTACAACTTGCTCCTTCAAAATGACATCTTAACTGTGTAGACCATATTTCCAGCAGTCCTTGCAGGCAGAAATAGTGCATGTGTACCAACTATTTACATTATTAAATACTCACCTAGTAAGCTCTTTGTCTCCCTTTATCTCTCAATACTTCTCAATCTCTATCTCGCTCTGACAAAAAAAGACATTTGCTATGCACTTCCTTCATGCACCTGCAGCTTTGTGAAACTTCAGGAACTGAGTGTTGAGGCAATTTATTGTTGAAGGCTTGTACTTGATCTACTTTGGTATGGATTGTACCTCATTTGTACGTCACTTTGGACAATAGTGCCTGCCAAATGAATAAATGTAAATGTAAATACACAAATGCAGGCAGCCTGACCTTGCTTTCATTTGTCTCTTGAATTCTAACCATTTTTTCTCAAGGATCTGAGAACAGGGAGTTATTTTACCCTTTTAACAAGGAAAGGCTGCTAAGGTCACATTCCTATTTGCAGAGGAAACCTCTGGGAGTAGCTCATGTGAAGGAATGGTTACACTAATTCACACACTCACACCTTGGAGCTGCTCAGTGTTATCACAGCATTATAATGCAGTTCTGCTGAAGAATGTTAGTTACATATCGTAACTCCAGATTCTGTGAGTATAGGCGTAGCCCTCTAAGAGCTGTCACTGCATGCACAGTCGTGAAGATTTTCTTTCGTGTCACTATGCCCCCCCCCCCCAGGTCCTACCTTCTGTATATAATACCCTCATGACCTGAGCTCTGCTCCCAATAGCCAGCTTTTCCTTCAGCTGATGCCAGTGGAGCAGGGGGGCCTCGATCTTAGAGGGCTACCCCTATACTTGTAGAATCTGGAGTTACAATACGTAACTAACGTTCTATTTTGTATAGGCTTCGTCTTCTAAGAGCTGTCACTGTTGGGTTAAGGGCGAAGCTGATGTAGTCAATGCCCCACTGTGACACCAAAGTCCACAATACACACACCAGTTTACAACCCCCCCATGTGCAGAGCATAATAAAATAAAAAGCATAGACTGTGCCATGGTCATTCTTCATGCTAAGCCCTGTGTGAAAAGTCAGAGTGAAAAACTTTACACTACCTTTCACAAAATACACCTGCCGCTGCAGAAGAGTGGGACAATAATTATGCATCGTAACAGTTCCAACAGGTCAGCACAGCTCACTAATCCTTGATGATGAGATTAGAGGATTGGTGATTGGCAACCCAATGATTGATTGAATTGGCAATATTAATTGGTAACAACAACAAACAGCATCAAATGACCCTACTGCTCTGTCTCCTGTATTTGTGACTGACAGTACACCACTGCAGCATTATTGTCTCTGATGTAATCAGACAGATAAACTGATTCAGATAAACAAAGCCACGCCAGGCTTTATCAGATAAAAAGTAGACGTGGGTGTGCACGATGTAACTCAGTAAATAAATGATTATGTTAACTCAGTAATACTTGAAGTGTGAGTTATATAAATGACTCAGACCTTGTCTGAGCTGAGGTTCATTCAGCTGATTGACATGTTTGTGAATATTTTCATGTATTTTATGTCTGTGATTATATTTTGTCTTTGTAAAAGCAGAGTCACAGACAGCAGGATAAATTAGCTGCAGTTGGAGCTACAGAAACAGCAGATACCTGCTCAGCCTTCTCATCATCACCTCTTTCAGCAGTGGCCTTCACTCAGGCCTCTAATCTTCCAGGTCTGATGGCTCCAGGATCCAAGAGCACACTGGGTGAGTACATAGTTTCAGTTCAGCATCATGCTTTTTCCACAGCTGATCTGTAGTGATGAGTGCCAGTAATCACACAGGGTTGTGCATATTTTTTTTACAGTCAACAGAGACCCAGCCTGATCTGAACCGAAAGGTTCTCTGTGATCACAGCAAATGGATGTGTCTATAACTCTGTGACATCATCAGGACTTCTGGATCAATGGACCTGATGATGATATGATGGACTTGTAAAAATGCACTTATGTTTACTTCATAGTGCAATGTTGTTTTGTGTAAGTCAGTCAGTACTGACTGTGAAAGAGGATTCTCTGAGATGAACAATATAATAACACCACTACAGACAAGTACAAATCAACAAGGTCTCAGCACTGATGTTCATTTCTTTGGCTGGGCCTCCTTTGGACCAGTGGGATCCAGAAAAGTGTGTCAAGAAATGGGTGCTTAAAAGAGGGTCAGCTGATCACATAGCCTGTCCACAAAGAAAACAAGCCCACCGGAGCTCATGGTACAAATCAATTTGGGAGTTATTTTAAGGTGAGTCATTTTTCCCCGCTGTACCACTATACCACATCTTAGGGTTCCACAACCTGTCAAATCCCACTTTAATCCCTGGGCTGCAGCCTATGCCATATGCCAGTTTCTTATCTACCATCATCTGGAGGCAGGTCAGCACTCGAGGCAGAGGACACGATGTGGGATCTGAGCCTCTCTCCACGCACCTGTGTGACAGGCCATAGTAGAAGGAGCCCTCGCCCACTGGATAGTGCATATCACTGCAGGGATCAGTCCTAACCTCTCCAGGCAGTCCTGTTCAGGGGACATGTCCACAACCACTGGCCTATCACCTGGAGGTGTAGGATCACACCATCCAGCTGCAACAGTGCATCTCTGCACCACGGGAGCTGCCATGGCTTCCCCACCAGCAACTGCACCATAGTCGGGATCCATGATGCACTCATGCATTATGGGGCCACCAGGATGACCGCTAAATTTTCCTCCTGAATGCATACAAAGAAGCGAGGAATCAGGGGAACCGGGGGAAACATGTAAAAAGGAGCTTTTGGCCACAGCTGGTGAGAGAAGTTAATGGAGAACCACAGCACGCATTGTGTATTCTCTCGTGAGGTTAATAGATCCACCTCCACTCTCCCGAATCTGTCCTTCAACATCTGGACAAATGTGGGACTCAACCTCTGCTCGTTGTGGGAGGGACCTCCGTATGACATCAAGTCCATGGCTTGGTTCTGTACACCTGGAATGTACATCGCTCTGATGGAGCGCAGGAGTTTGTGAGACCAAAAGCCTATAAAAAATAGAACTGAAGGATCCAGCTGCACCTCCACAATGAGACTGACTCACCAGTCAAAAAGACAGCATTGGCTGTTTGTGGGAGAAACACAGGTTCATTATAGGGCTGCAACTTACAGTTCCTTTCATTAAATACTAACCTGCTGACTATTTTCTCAATTAAATGATTGGTCTAAAATGTCAGAACATTTTGGAAAATGTCCATTTCAATTTCCTGAAGCCCAAATGAACATATTTATGTTGCTTGTTTTGTCCAACTGACAGTTCAAAAGCAAAAGACATTTAGATTACTATCATAGAAGCCTGAGAAAACCACCAAATATTCCAATTTGAGGAGCTAGAAGCATTGAACTCTTGGCATTTTTGAATCAATCATCAAATTGTTGCTGATTAATGTTCTATCAATCAACATTGACAGATTAATATTATTAACATATCATTTCAGCTTTAATTAATTTAATACATTCGCAAGTGATATTTTGATCCTGCAGCAAAAACTTTCTTTGTGTTTTGTTTGTGTGTCTTACCAACAATTAACTTTTTCACCATTATAGTGATCACTCCCCTACATTAACATATACTTTTAGCTGCAGAAACATAACCATAAGAGTGGAAACTCCATAATTTGTTGTTTAGGTATGAGGACTTAATGCTGATGATGAAAACGGAAAATAGAGACTACAAATCAGTTCTAGCCCTGCTACCACTGTATATCACAGTATTGCTCCTATATAAAAATATATGGATCATATCCAACATTCAGTATTTCAAATTTTAACTTCAGATAAAATATTTTGCAGGGTTTGCAAATTGTATCAGTTTCAGATGTGAGTTCACCATGGACTTGTCTTGTCAATTCAAAATCAACCACATAAAATTATACGTAGGGATACAGCAACTGGATCCCAGCAAAACAGACCCCAATTTTGGATCTGTGTTCAGTTATGTCACTGAAGATCTTGAGCAAATTATATGTTGGTGATGTTCATTCAGAACTGCTATACACCCTTCACAGGATTGCAATCCCATAATTCCACAAAAACCCAACACAATGACATTATCTATGAGATTTATGATTGTGGTCAATGATCCTCAAGTACAGTTATGAGCCTTAATAAGTGTATCATCCACGTAAGCCTGTCATGTCCAGGAGCTATTGTTACAGCCCTGTCCCAGTTGTTCCAGGGGACATATAAAAGTCACAAAAACTCCACTTTCTTTTATTTTCTCACTTTAAACTTTAAACCAAAAAAAGTTTTCCTCCTGTTTATTTTGGAACTCCTCTAAAGTGTGTCCTTGTTTTCATAGTCATGCTTTTTCCTTTCAATCAAATGACAGTCTGCTGGAAGAGCCTCTTTAATGCATTACTTGTTTGCAATAATTCTGAAAAAAAGCTAGAATAACTTTGAGGCTATCGACTTGATGGAGTCGGGGACTGTGAAAAGTGCTACTGGCAAAGTTTGCCTGGGTTCTTGACACTTTAGAGGTTCAGCAGCCATTAGGAACTGCTCATGTATTCACAAAATAGCAAGAGACTGACCAATAAATGGGGTTATTTAAAGGAGGAATGGATGATTTTCAGACCATATTCAGTGCAAAAGTAACCATCAGTAGAGTCATCTCTGCTATGATTTTGTTTAATGAGTTTGGTTTTGACAGGAACTGGACAATTAAAAATATTTTGTCAGGTTAGATCAGCAATCCACTTTAATTCTACATTTGGACTATCCAGACAAAGTGTTTCCAATCTGCTACAGACCTAAAGTTAAGAAGAAATCATAGCTGTAGTTGACAGGCTAATGACTCCTCACTACAGCTAAAGCAGAGAGACAGAGAGACAGCAAGAGACACGGAGACTACTTTGGATGAGATGAAAAGGTTAACAAATTGCCTTTACAGACTGATGATAATGATGAAGGGAGAGAAAGAGGCTATGACCAACACAAAGGCAATAGAGTAACAAAGAGGAAGGAGTTAATTCAGTATTCCTGGTATGGATAGTAATAGTCCTGTTTATTTTCTGCATAGACAGTGATACGAATAGGTTGCAGGCAATTGGAAAACTTCCAAGGCTTTGATGGGCATAAAACTCTCCCAGTTATCAGTAAAAACAAAAGGTGAACAGCTGTGTTAGAAAAACATCTGATAAAAAGACAAAGGTACAACTGATACTGTGTGCATAAAAATCTCAGGAGAGAAGTCAGTTACAACTTCCAAGGAGCATTATGGTAAAAACATTCATTTATCAACCTAAAAATTCTTTTGCCCACACCATTACAGTGTTTTATAACTGCTTACACACTAAAATTAAAAATAATACACAGTTAGTTAAACCTGACACTCAAGGAGCAAAACCTCAACCCAGAACTGCACTATATAACTATAAGCAAATTCCCAGTCTCACACTTTTTTACAAAACACAGCACAGTTTTGCAAATGGATGCTGATGAAAGCCCGCATGAATTCATCTTCATAGATGAGATTGGGTTTAACCTGACAAAAGTAAGAAGAAGAAGGAGAAACATCATTGTCGACTGAGCTATTTTGAATGTCCCATCCCAACATGGTGGTAACATCACAATGTGCACTGCAATCACGCAGAATGGGGTCCTCCACCGCCATGCCAACTTAGTTCCTTACAATGCAGCCCACATATTCACATTTTTAGACAGACTACACAACATGATCACAGCAAAAGACCAAATGGATGCAGAGCAGATGAGATACATTGTCATCTGGGACAATGTATCTTTCTACCAGTTCAAAACTGGTTTCATCAGCATCCACAATTTTCACTCCAATACCTCCCACCATACTCTCCTTTCCTTAGCCCCATTGGAGTTTTTTTTTTTTTTCAGCACAGCGGTGGAAGATTTACGATCTCCAGCCCTATGTCAGGATACCCCACATTCAAGCCATGGAGGAGTGCCTGCGATCAAATTGATGCAGGATCTGTGTAAGGATGGATTCGCCATTCAAGAAGATTCTTCCCTCGCTGTCTTGTGATAGAGGACATAGCTTGTGATGTGGACTGCCAGATCCAGCTAGGCAAAGAGATGATGCTCAGGGGTTTTTTTTATTCATGCTTTCTTTTGTGTCCCCACAAATGTTTTTGCTGTGTTTATGTACTGTATTCTATTTAGAAAATGTTCTGTTCTGATTTTCAGTGCACAATGCAACCTTTGGAAATGCATGGTATGTACGGACTGATTTTAAAATGTGGAGAGAAATAAATATTTTCATCAGTGTGCAGTACTGATCTTGTGAATTGTGTTAGGTCAATATTAATGTACTATACTCAAACAATATCTCTCAAAAAACCCAACCCAGACTATATGATTAGAAAAGTAGAAATGTTAAAAGTGTTTCAGATTGAGCACAGCAATGTGTGACTGGTTCAAACAGACTCAGATCATAAGAACCTTGTGTCTGTGTTGTCTTTTCTGAACGGTCGGTATGTTTCCTGAAATGTTGTTGTGTTTTGTGAAATGTTGCGTTTCCTGAAATGTCGTCGTGTTTCGCACCTCAGGGCCACCGCAGCTCTTGGATCTGATTCAATGACAAAGTGTTCTGAATTTGTTAAGACTGCAAGCATCACCTCTGGCTGACTTATTTTCCATTTCAGTGGTTGCTGAGGCCTGCAGTTACCATGGTATTTAGAGCTATATGCCATATCAACCTGACAGAAAAATGTGATTTCTCAGAAGCTAAGCAGAAATATTTATAAATGGTTCCTGTAATATAACCCAATAGCACTGTTTAATTTTCTGAGAAAGTGTGTTATATGTTTAGGTACTTTGAGGTTGTGATTTAAAGCTTTCAAATACCAGTTTACCCTAGACCCAGAATCTATGAGTATAACGCGACTGTCATACTACTGAAAACTTTCTGTCATTGCCCTGGACTGTCATTATCATGTCATAAGATGTCAAGCCTATTATTAACTGTATGACATGTATATGTCATTAGTTGAAAAATGAAAAGGCTGAGATTGCAGCACATTGTTATTTCACTGTAGCTTGTCAGCAGTCAACACAAGATGAGAGGAACCCTTTGAAAAATCAGTCAGACCAGGGGGATTATAGGACTGATGTCATTTTCTTACCTGATTCAATTTCAAATAAAATCTTATTTTGAGTTTTGCTCCAAACAGGTCATTTTTTAACACTAGATAAGAAAGGCGCTTAGTCAAGCTGTGCTTAGCCATATTTACTGCCTATCCATCTATTTTAGATGAAAGAGCACTTTAAAAATTAAGCAAATAAAAGAATGAAACCTTTTAGAAGAGAAGTAAGTAGTCAAAAACAAGCACATAAACAGGTTTCAAAAAATGGGCTCTGACAGATCACTCAAGAGCACTCTGAAAATGTTTTGTGTTTCTTTTACTAAGCAGTTGGTTCTCCTTTCTGCTTTTGATCAGCTTCTCTGTATTCTGGTAGCTTCGGAGAAAAGAAACCAACAAAGGGCATCGGTCCATCACAGAGATGAGAGGTGACCTTGCAATGATGGGAAAGATCTGCTGTTCCTGTTGGTAAAAGTAACATTTCTCCCTCCAACAAAACAAGGTAAGAATGTAAATGCAAAGAAATAAGTAGTGATTTTTAAAAAAAAAAAAAAAAAAGACAAACAAGCTATGTGAAAGATCTGAATAAAGAGTAATATACATTCAATCAGAGTGAGACATGGCAAACAAAAGTAACCTGCCAATGTTTCGAAAAAGCCATTTGGGCCCTCCTTCCCAGATTTGGCCTCCGGCTTTACTGATCTGTCAAACACACTGCATAATCAATTTTTTGACACTTAAAATGTTTATTGTTTAGCCTATAACTGCTTGCAATGTGTCCAAGAAGCCTAACCCCTGACCAAACCCTAGCCATAACAAATTTTAACCATATCTTAACTATTTTACAGCCGTCATCATTCCTTCCCTAATCGTAACCAGATTATGGTTGCAATGCACAGATATTGTAGAAAGCAAAGCTCTTCAATCTTGGCACTGAATATTAAATAAAAGTCACTGTTGCTCTGACCCATAACACCAGTTAAAAATGTGCAGTATTTCTGATCTTCCTCCAGGTCCTCCATTTTGGCTAAAACTACTAAACATTTGTTATAACCATTCAATACAAGACTGAATACCATTGTGTAATAAAGTGCAACACATATCCACATTATTGCAAAGCATCACATAATTTTTACACAAATAATCTGATGTCCTTAGCACACACTGGAAATGCCATACAGCCAGAAGAAGTACACAGGATAAGGTAGCTAGGATGTGTCGCAAGTGATAAAATTGCTGCTTTTCTGGGGCGCATTCAGTCTTTATGCACCACATCTGGAACAAACTCCCAGAAAATTTGAGGTCTCAGTTCTTTTAGATCAAGGCTTAAGACTTTTCTGTTTGCCATTGCCGTTTATTAAATTCAATTTGGGGATTTTCATTCATATCTCACACTACACTGTAATTTTCATACTACTGTTTTAATCTATTTTAGCTCTTTTTCTTTTATATTTTTCTATTTAACTCTTAATTTATATTTAAATGTGTTTTTTTATAATGTATTTGTATGTATGTTTCATTAACAATTTGTCTCATGTAAAGCATTGTCAATTGCCTTGTTGAAAGGGGCTATACAAATAAACTTGCCTTGCACTCATCAATGCTGAGATATAGGACAGTGACATAAGTCAGTTGGTTACCACCATGTCAAGAAGCCACTGGTAATCTTTGGCAGTATCTTTCACTGTAATTCGTAAGTGTGTGTCTATTGATTATATTCACTATAATATTTATAATATTTACAGAATCTTTCTATCCTATCTCCATATCAATATTATATTTATAACAACACGTCAACTAATATATTTCACTTCTGTTGTCCTCAAAATCCCAAAATATGTCCTGTTGAAGAAACTTAATTATTATTATTATAACGTTTATTCAAAAGAGAGGGCCATTGAGAACAAGCTCTCTTTTACAAGGACACCCTGATTACAGTACATTAAAAATCACATGAAAGTTACAGTATACATCAACAGCAACAAATCATGTATAATAACAATAGAAACAATAAAAGTACATCAACATAAGGGACATCAATTCAAAAATAGGTGCATTCATACTGTTCTATGTAAGTCAAAAGAGATTTAAAATGATTAAAAAGGATTAGCTTGTCTAATTTTACAAGCTTTTGCAGATTGTTCAACTTGTGTGGAGCTGAGTATTTAAAAGCCAGTTTCCCCAATCTCAGTACTAACATGATGATTTTCGAGGACAAAATAGTCTTGGGACCTAGTGCAGTGTGATCTGACATTGATCTACAGTTAAAAAGACACGTAAGACACCCAGGAAGTTTGCCAAGAAGTGCTTTGTAAATAAATGGAATGCAGTGCCATTTTCCTCTCATTGCCAATGACTGCCACCCAACTTTCTCATATTTTATACAATAATGCGTTCTAAAGCCATCCCCAGTTATGAACCTTAACTGAATGATAGACTGCATGGAGAGGTTTAAGGGTAGAGGCAGGAGAGTGCATATAAATTACATTGCCATAGTCCATAACAGATAAAAAGGTTGGCTGAACAATTTGCTTTCTGCTTTCTGGGTAATACATGCCTTATTTCTATAAAAGAATGTCAGTTTTGCTTTTAAGGACTTAGTCAATTCATTAATATGTTTTTTGAAGCACAGCTTGTCGATAAGCCAGAAACCAAGGTATTTCTAAGAGGATGCTCTTTCAATTGATGTCCCATTAAGGGTAGTAATACTCATTTTAGTGGAGCTGTTGGTTAATTTTCTAGAAAACAGCATGCCTTTTGTTTTATCAGAGTTTAAAAGTAATTTAAGATCAATTAAAATTTGCTGTACAGCACAGAAATCAAAATGCAAGTTTTAAACCACCTGGGCAATGGAGGACACTGTTGTACAGAGAATAGAGTGCCCGCATACAGATGAATTGTACTATTTCTAACATTTTTTCCTAAGTCATTTATAAAAATTGGGAATAAAAGCGGTCCTAGAAGACAACTCTGTGGCACACCTTTGTTAACACTCATAAAGCTGGACTGATCAGCATCAGCCACAGCAGCTCGTGATCTACCACTGAGATAATTTGCAAACAAATTACATGATTTTTTATTAAATCGAATAGATTCCAGGCGTTCCAAAAGAATTTGATGATCAACATTATTAAAAACCTTAGATAAATCAATAAAAATGGTGAGACAATCCTGCTTGTTATCTAATGCACTAGCAACATCATCCAAGACTTTTGATGCTGCCATCACAGTACTATGCCCAGGTCTAAATCCTGATTGATGCGATTTTAAAATGGAGTGTTGAGATAAAAACATTCTCACCTGATTGTTTACCAGTTTCTCTAACACTTTAGCTATACATGATAGAAGTTTAGAAATTGGTCAATAATTATTTAGCTCATTGGACCGACCCCCTTTATGCAAAGGTAGGGTGTAGGCTGTCTTCCGAAGGTCTGTTACCACAGCCAGATTAAAAGTATAAATTAAGCATTCAACTAGCAATGGAGCTGCTAATAATAAAAGCTTTGACTTTAATATGGTAGCTAATAAACAAATAATGCCTCTATCATGGTTTTGTCATGTTATAAATTATTCTAACTGTCTATCTAACTCTAAAGGCCTTTACACACTGGGGGCGACGCCTGCGAATAGTTCGCATCAAAACTATTCACACCAGCAGCTATACGAATTTGCGACAGAAACACAGAAAAACGACTTTGCGAAGGAATTTGCGACAGCTCACTCTGCTGTCAGTCAGCCTGGTGAAAGCAATTTGTCCAGCAGCTGCTTCTGTGGACAGAGACACTGAACGCAGGTCGGAGCTGTTGTGGATTGAACGGATATAACGCTCTCCTCTTCTTTTGTCGAGTGAGGAGAAGAAGGACAAGATCATCATCACTGGAGGATGATGTCAACATCCGCCAGTGATGATGATGATCTCTGACCTGCGTTCAGCGTTTCATGTCCACAGAAGTAGCCGCCTGTCAGCTGTAGCTCCTGGGAAGCTGAGAGGACAAACTGCCTTCACCAGGCTGACTGACAGCAGGGAGTTACTGAACCAAAACAGTTTGCATGTCGGCTCCACGGGAAGAAATCCACAGTGTTTGTATTTATAAATACATGGTGATGATGCATATGGTACATGATACATCAATGCATTGATTCATTGGCTTTATTTCTCCGTCCACTGTAGCGAGTGAACCTACCTGTCTGCCTGCAGTGCTCACAGACAGACCTGGAGCTGATCAATCTATATAGATACGGTAAATAAGTTCAGAACACATACAGCAGGATACTCAACATCCCACGTGGGCCGTCGCAAGAAACAGCTGTCTGTGCAGATTTCACTTTGTGATTGGTTGATGCTTTTATTCGCTGTGTGAAACTCCCAAAAATCGACCTTGTTCCGAAAAAAAATCACGTTGCTTTTTCGCCTCCTAATATTTGCGTTCTGGGTGAAAGTAATGACACAAACAACAGTTCGAAAAAATATATTGACCTGCGAATCAATCGCACGAATAAAATCGCATCCAGTGTGTAAAGGCCTTGAGTGTGAGCTGCAGGGACGCTCTGTGGTTTGAAACAAAGCAATCCAGAGTCTCTGTAATGGAGCTGTTCATTACAGCCTAAATGGAACATGCATTAGGGAAAATGAAGACACAAAAGCATTCACAGTGTCAAAGAATTACAGAGAAGAGGAGCTGAGACTTATTATGTGTCAGTCTGGTCACATTCAATACCACTTTTACTGGAATTGTCTAATAGCATAAACTAAAAAACATGAAGTGCATAAAAACTGAATATGCATTACAAAAGGTAAACTTGTTCAATGGCCAACATTGTGGTTCCCTTGTTGTTTCACCAGTGTCATCTGCTGTACATCAGAGAATAACAGTGAGAGACACTAGTCTTGGCCATTGATAACTGGGCTACTGATACTCATGGCCTGGAGGCAACTCACAGCTTTTGAAAAGTTTAAATTTTTCAGAACAAAAGTTGCCTCAACTTCTACACTGAAATTAGTTGAAAAGCAGTAATTTCATCCGTGGTTACTCGTTAAAAAAAGAGAAAAAAAACTTCAGTGATAGGCCCTCTAGAAAGTAGGCCGACTTTAATTGAATGACAGAAAAAGGAAAAAGGTTTTTAATTTGTTCATCTTGAGGCAAAGCATGAACAGTGCAAATTATTTAATTAGTGATGACTGCCGTGGTGAAGGATGCCTACATGACTTGCTTAATAATTTTGATTTACCTCAGCAGTAAGCCTGGAGTTAGCACTGATCATCATACTTTTGGCTTTTCTTTGTCTCTTCTGAAAATAACACCCAGGCTGAGGTAATTTATTTTTGACTATAGGCGTGAGTAAAAATGTAATGAGAAGAAGCTATAGTGGCATGTAATATTGTTACAATGGCACTCTAGATGAGGAGCAGACAGGAAATTATTTATGTTCCGTTTTCAGCTTTAAAGTTTACTTTTAAATGCATACTTAATGAAACAGCATGACTACAAGAGTGACTTTAAATGACTTTTGTGACTCTGTGACCAGGCCTCCGGAAATTCTGGACATTTCACTCCTGCTATGCATTTTCAGCCTCCCAGTAGGTGAGTCAGTTTCATCTTACAGGTCATGACAAGTCACTGGATCAAACAGAAATTGTAAAGATTACATATGAAGTCATCACCAACCACTGAGGGGGCACAAAGCAATGGTACTTTCCTTTAATACTAGAAACTACATCAAAGTCATGTGAATCTGAACTAAATGTACACTCATAGCATGGCTAGAACTGGTGTTGTGATATCAAAATCAGCATTCAAATAAAAGTTTGTATTTCGTACGCACTGAACTTCATGGAAGTAAAGGTTAAGCTTTAGTGTTTGTGCGCATAGTAGATGTGTGTAAATATATACATACATATATATGTGTACTTACTGCACATGCCAAGGCAATAGTAAACATTAAGCTGGCAGTACATTTTTACAGTGCCCTTTACTCTCATATTAAAGAGGTCTGACACACACACACAGAGATATTTGTGCAAGACAGTAAATCCCAGTACCCTTCTAATGTATGGTTATGAACTTTACTTTATGGATATGACTTCACCCCTTGTGCACGGTGAATCATGTCCTGCTCCACAGTCTCACCTACACATTAGCATTTAGGTGATAATATGACAACCAGGCAAGTCACCTCAGGCAGTGAAAGATGAGGGCAACATTAATAAGTACAAAAAGTAGCCACAGCACTGTTACCGGTAATGTCTCTCCATATGTATTCCCATGCATATTATCACCCTCAGTGCATATCTCTCCACACAGTTATTCCCCAGGCAGCATAAGATCAAATCCTGCTGTGGCAGTGATGGATTACACAAAAAAATGCTTACACTTTTTCTTAGTAATGACAAAAGAGATATGAACTGTGATATGAATTAAACACTCATAACAAGGTAAGTGTGACACTGCATCCAGCTGCTAAAAATAACGACACTGCCCTCAAACTACCCAAAAGCTCTTCTTTTTTTTTTGCCATGTCACCAAGAGATTCTAGCCTCAGGACAAGAAGGAGGAAATCTGAGCATTACACAACTAAACCAAATTGAACTGAAGGGAGCTGAGCCTAAGCTAGAAGCACAAGTACAACTTTCTTAAACAAATTAAGTATCAGCATTGCTGATTTAGCCAAATTTTAAAACTCAGGGTTTGCCAATGAAGCTGCAGAGAAACACTTTGATGCAGGATTTTCACTCTACCCTTGCACAAGTCTGATGGGAAAAGTGTCAAGTCAAGTCAATTTTATTTGTATAGCCAAATATCACAAATCACAAATTTGCCTCAGGGGTCTTTACAGTCTGCATAGCAATCACTATAGCACTCACCCATGGCAATTTCCAGAGAAATTATGGTGAAAAAAATCATATCCTCCTGAAAGCAAGGGAATAATCTTAAAGTCCAACTGAAATCACATTTAATCATCCCTTTTTGCAGTCACAAATAATGCGCATGAATCAAAACATGTTTTTCAAATGTATTCTTAATAGTTTTTTTATTATTAAAAGGAAGAAAAAAGGCCCTTGGGGAAATCTTTAGATATGCTCCTTTGAGTTTGATTGACAGCAGCAGGCAGGCTGAGCTCCGGCACAGACAGGAGAATGAGAGAATAGCTTTAGTAACAATCTTGTGGTGTAGCTTACAAGCCATGGGCAGACAGTGTGTTGTTGTGAAGTGCACAACAACACACTGTCTCACACTGCTACGGTATTCCATCAAATTTATACAAAAATAGGGCTCGTCACCAGAAAATGAAAAAAGTATATGCCGTACCAGAAAAAAAGTAATTTAATTTTAGTTGGACTTTATAAAGAGTAGGATTTCACCAATATTAAATAAGGTGGCTGGTGACAAGATGTTTAAATGTCATGACAGAGCCCCAAAGTGCCCTAGAGCATCCAACTGATCCAGTGCAGTTGCTCAGTGACCACTCATAAAGGCCGGCAATGAATGACTGTGCAATATTTGTGTACATAACCCTACCATTCCCTTCAAGTGTAACAGCTCATTTCATGAATAAGGATTATGAAACAAGTCATAATGTTTGAATATTACATCTGACAATGGCAAAAGACTGATGCAAAAAAATGGGTGCCTGCGAAATTATCAAATAAAACCTGTGATGGAAACTGCTATACCTTGCAGTATTGTAAGTATGGAGACATTGTTGAGTAAAAGCTTAATTTCTCTTAGTTTGGGCCAAGGAATTGCGCATTTTGCTGTTACATAAATGTATACTGTTCAGAGCTGTAAATCTTGTCCTGAATATGACACTGATGAACCAAATTTGTTATACAGTGTATTAAGAAAGTTTTCAGACCCCTTCACTTTTGCAGCCTTATGCTAAAATAATTTGAATTCATGTTTTCCCCTCATCAGTATACACTTAATACCCCATAATGACAAAGCGAAAACAGAATTTTAATTTTTTGCAAACTTATTAAAAAGGAAAAACTGATATCACATTGACAAGCATTCAGACCCTTTACTCAGTACTTAATTGAAGGACCTTTGGCAGTGATTACAAGATTTGCACACCTGGATTTGGGGATTTTCTGCTATTCGTCTCTGCAGATCCTCTCAAGCTCTGTCAGGTTGGATGGGGACCATCAGTGGACAGCTATTTTCAGGTCTCTCCAAAGATGTTCAATTGGGTTCAAGTTGTCCCTAAGTCACTCCTACGTTGTCTTGGCTGTGTGCTTAGGGTCATTATCCTGTTGGCAGGTGAATCCTGAGAGCTCTGGACCAGGTTTTCATTAAGGATATCGCTGTACTTTGCTCCATTCAGCTTTCTCTCAACCCTGACCAGTCTCCCAGTCCCTGTCGCTGAAAAACACCCCCACAGCGTGATGCTGCCACCACCATGCTTCACTGTCGGGATGGTATTGGGCAGGTGATGAGCAGTGTCTGGTTTCTACCAGACATGACACTTAGAATTGAGGCCAAACAGTTCAATCTTTGTTTCATCAGACCAGAGAATCTTGTTTCTCATAGTCTTAGAGTCCTTTATGTGCTTTTTTATAAATTCTAAGCGGGTTTTCCTGTGTCTTTCACTGAGGAGAGGCTTCCGTCTGGCCACTCTGCTATAAAGCCCAGATGGTAGAGTGCTGCAGTGATGACTTTCCTTCTGTAAGTTTCTCCCATCTCCACACAGGATCTATAGTGTTCAGCCAGAGTGACCATCAGGGTTTTGGTCACCTCTCTTACCTAGGCCCCTCTCCCCCAATTACTCAGTTTAGCCCAGCAGCCCTAGGAAGAGTCTTGGTTGTTACAGACTTCTTCCATTTAAGAATTATGGAGGCCACTGTGCTCTTGGGAACTTTCAATGCAGCAGAAATTTCTCAGTCCCGTCTCAATCCCATCTCAGAGCTCTGTAGGCAGTTCCTTCGCCCTCATGGCTTGGTTTTTGCTCTGATATGCATTGTCAGCTGTGAGACCTTATATAGACAGGTGTGTGCCTTTCCAAATCATGTCCAATCAATTGAATTTACCACAAGTGGACTCCAGTCAAGGTACAGGAACATCTAAAAGATGATCAAGAGAACTGGAAGGCACCTGAGCTAAATTTCAAGTGCCATAGCAAAGGATCTGAATATTTATGTCAATGTGATATTTCAGTTTTTCCTTTTTAATAAATTTGCAAAAAAATTTAAAATTCTGTTTTCACTTTGTCATTATGGGGTATCGACTGTAGATTGATAAGAGAAAAAATGAATTTTAATGATTTTAGCATAAGGCTGCAACATAACAAAATTTGGAAAAAAGTGATGGGATCTGAACACTTTCTGAATGCACTGTATTTTGTGTTATTTTGTCATAATGTCAAAATATCTGGTGTTTCTGACCGGGTTCCTTGCTGTGACACTTTAAGGGAGAAGAAAATTTTGTATTTTATGTATGGTAGTATTGTAGCAATTAATTGTGTTAATGTCAGCACTGCAAAGGAGAAATGCCTTGTACTATATAGTCTCATATACAGTATATATGCAGAAGCCTTATAAAGTCACTGGAATGTCATTTTCAAACCATCCACAGAGATTTTGGTGGCACAAAAGAGAGATTCTATATTTAAATAGCACATTTATTGACACATTTATTTTAATTAGTGATGCACCTTTTTAAAGAGTGTAGCAGACATTATCCTGAAGCCATAAATTGAGTTCCCTCCCTCTCACAGTCAACAGTGTGTTTGTAATCCTGTTTGCAACCCATATACACTGTCAAACTCACTGCCAGGCAAAGCTAAGAAGACAGCAAAACAGAGTCACACACACAGACACACACACACACACACACAGCTGCTCATGTATGCTGCAAAGTAAGCAATGTACTTTAAGCTAAAATTGCCTCCATTATACACTTGCGAAAAGTTGGCAAGGGCATGGTTTCCAAGAAAGGAAAATGGGAGAGCAGGGAAAGAGATATCCATGGATGAAAGGATCAAGGAGGGCAAAGGAGAAATAGGGGGAGGAGATGGGTGCGGGTAACTCAACAAATTGGATATCAAATTAGATTATGAGCTTGGACATGTCTTTTTGTGCACTAAGGCCTTCTCGCTTCAGTCTCATTCTCTATCTGTTTCTCCCCCTGTCAAACCTGAATAAGAGACAATAATGTAAGAGGATAGTGTGCATTTGACCACAGTGAAACACTTTATACTTGGCCATCTTCCACTTTGTACGCAAATAGACATATACAGAAAGAAATACACGTACCCACACACAAAGAAGCATGCACACTGCTAGCGATGTGTCAGCCTCACTCAGTAAAGACGAGGACAAGAGATTGACTTGCATTGACTGTGCAACTTCACTCCTTACCCCCATTCTGTAATCTCTTTCTTACCATTTTTCACCACTCTGCACTACACAGTGTACAGGGCTGCAGAGTGCCTGACCTAACAAGGAAAATCTAACAGAGAAATAAATTGTCACTCCAAAATAAACAAAATAGTTTAAATAAAAAATTCTTTACATATTTTCTGGACGCAAGGGTTCTGCTTCAAACACTTCAGTGAAGGGCGTGGGTGGTATGTGAGGGGCTTTATTGAAGAAAACTCTGCTCCGAACAACAAAAAACACATAACAGCCTCTTTTGTTTCCGTTATTCATGATCTTTTGTTAGAGTGGATTGCTGTTGCAATCCTGGCAGAGCTCAGTGGTAGGTTGTGGGTTTCATATGCAGATCTGAACACACAAGATCTTGTCCATGTGTATGTTTGTGCAAAACTAGCAGCCTCCCTGTCAGATTTGGATCAACTTGCTGACATTGTTGTGAACATGTCACAGCGAAAATTGCCCCAAAGCAGACAAGCATACATACAATGTCAAACAAAACTGAGAATGTTAATGCAGTGATCACCAGAGTGAGACAAGGCAAAGAGAGATCAGGGCTTCAGTGAAAACAGAGAAATATGTGGAATTGTGAAATCAATCAGGCTGAACAGAAGATAGCAGATGTCGATAGCTATATCTGTATTCTCAGAGGGGGCCCTCTCACAAGGCTCTAAATCAGGGTTTATAAACCTTTAACAAGTCCATGACCCCAGTTTTAGTCCCCATAATTCTCCTGATTGCAGCAATTAACAGTGAAATTGAGTATGGCATTATTTCATCATCTATTTCAAGAACATGAAAGCTCTGCATTATATTAAATGATTATGCATTTCAAACATATTTTTTTATGGTAAATGCCTCAAACAAATATAAATCATTCTTCGAAACTCAGCTATCTATATAACAAGCAACCACATGTGGGTTCCCAACCCCAAGGTTGAAAAGAACTTTGCAGTATACAGCACTCCACCATAATGACAAAACCCATTAAAAATAATGGGGGCATTATAAAATGGCAGAAGCAACGCAGTTCCACAAAGTCTTCATAAACTAGTGGAATAGCAGGGTAACTCATTACAGAACACCTTTGATAACAGAACTGGAGTTACAACAATATATTACGTTTCTATTCTATTTCATACAGATTTTACCCTTTGACCCCCTCACCATACTTTTAAAAACATCTAACCCTGAAACATTGAGCTAATAAATACTGATAAACAAGAAGAGTGTTGACAATCACACCAATGCAAAATCTCCTCCTGACATGGTCTAATAAAAAGAAATCATGATATTTCTTGTACACTACATGTGATTAGCAGTGGTAGGACATTGGCTTACATATAGACAGCAATATACCATCATAAAGCCAATGGGCAAGTCCCAGCTTTAATGGGGGTTGACCAACAACACCGTTCCTAAGAACTGCTTTGTGTGCCTCACCATGGCCTTGCTTTCCACATCAGCAGCCAAAACACACATGGGACAAAAAAAACAATGCAGCCTCCCCATTGGGATGAGAGAAGAATGCTTCGTGCTTAATCATCCAAGACCATGACCTTCTAATGTTCTCAGGCATGAAGGATGGATTTTGAGTGCGGCTCGTGTTACAGATAACCTTTTATCATTATGGCACTGGGATGAACTGGCAGGGCATGCAGATCATTCATTCTTATAGTCAATGTCAAAGCAAGCAGCATCACTCTGTTGAAAGTGATGTCAAAAAGACCTGCCTGCTCACTGCAAAAGAGACTCAAGAACCAAACATGATTGCCACTGAGACCAAGGAACCACTAGACTGTATGCTCCCTGCTAATACCCTGCAGGAAACCCTTCAGGCCAAACGCTGGCCAAAAACCAATCTCACTCCAGACCCTTCATGCAATGGGGTGATGGCTGACAGATACACAATAATAGTGGATTTCAACTGTCTATCCTCCAAGACAAGCTGGAGTACAGAACTAACAAGTGTGTCCCTCTCAGGATTCAAGCATTGAAAAGCAATCCCATACTGGCCATTATGTCTATTGCACAGTTCAATGTGCACCCTACAAGAGTGCTCCACTTGCACCCAGAAAATGTCTATAAATTCTCTTTAATACCTTGAGGACAGACAGAAGACAGAGACACCAGAGGAAGTTAATGCTTGATCTGGTCACTGCAGGGATACTGATGCTCCAAATAGCCCTTTGACAATTGTGAAGCAACCAGAGGATTGTCTGTGCCCTTCAACCAAAGAGCAAACAAGCTTTAAAAGGCTTCAGCAATGACACCTCCAAAGAGTCCCAGATTTTGTCGACCAAAAGAGCATTGACAAGTGGCTTTGCTTCACTTTAGGTGCCCTCCAGCAGATGGTTGGTACAACAGGGCCAGGAGATCAACACTGAATACTAATGGTCTACTGATAGATTTTCATAGTATTGAAGAAGTTATTGAACACCACCTTGGTGATGTGAGGGGTTGTTTCAGTTTCACCAAGCTGTATTAAATCAAGCAGTTCCCAGATTGGTCCATTTTGACCGAGTAGGATTTGTAAAAGGCCAGCATGCCTCAGGTAACATGAGAAGGTTCTTTCATATAATTCACAGAGCTGCTTCACTTCAGCATCCAGCTGTAATGTTATCGCTGGATGCTGAAAAAGCGTTCAACAGGATCGAATGGCTATATTTATTTCATACTTTAGGAAAATATGGCTTTGAACCTATATGTATGCAGTGGATTGGGGCACTTTATTACAGACCACTTGCCTGTGTTAAAACAAATGGAATTGTGTACTCATCCTTTGAGTGAACTAGATCAGCAAGGCAAGGCTGTCCAGTCTTGGCAATAATTTTTGTCTTGGCATTGGAACCCATGGCATGTGCTATTAGAGCTAACCAACAAATAAGTGGTATTAATAAATATGGGTATATATTTTGAAATAAATTTATATGCAGATGATATATTATTAACTCCAGCAATCTCACATACACACTTATTTAAGCTCATAAATGAGTTTGGCAAACTTTCGAGATATAAAGTAAATCGGAACAAGAGCAAAGCGACTCAACTTTATGACTTTTCCAGCACATCCTCTCATAACTCAGATAGTTTGGAAGAAAGAGAGACTGAAATATCTTGGTATTAATATAATTTCTCCCATGGAGATATAGATAGATATTCAACATAAATGGTCCTAAATTGATTAAAACTATTAGAGAAGATCTTACCAGATGGGGCACACTTCCACTATCCTTGTGGGGCAGAGCAGAGATAATTAAAATGAAAGTTTTCCCCAGACTGTCCTTTATGATATAATTTTATGTTTCTTTGGGGGAATAAAAAACCAAGAATTGGTCTTAATAAACTGACAAAGCATAGAAATAAAGGGGGATTGGGGATACTGGAAATATATACATACTATTTGGCCTTTAATGGCAAATGCCCTGTGCTCTGGGCCTATCATGAACAGTGTGAGGTCGGCAGTTGGATGTGGCTGGAACAGAAAATTGTTGGTGAAAGTAAAAAACAAGTATCCCTTTCTTCTTGTGTTCTGTGGTATGTACAAAGGTCAATACAAACATTAAGAACCCAATTATTAGTTTTTCATGTGAAATAGCAAAGTTAATCCAAAAGAAATGTGCAATCAAAGGATTAGTTTTGCCTTCATGTCCATTATGAGAGAACCCATTATTTACTGCTGGAGGGAAGACTCTTATTAATTAAGGAGTGGAAAAGCCATAATGTTAGGAACCTGGGCCAAATTGTAAAGCAGGAGAGAATAATGGGATTCAGCAAGCTTAAAGCTAATTTCTACCTCAATGATTTGTGTTTCCTGCAATGTCTACAGCTGAAATCTATAGTGCCAAAACTCATATCTTAAGGTACCATACTGACCTCAGATAAAGATACAGATAATAAATTGAAAGAGATTGTAACAAATGGAGGCACAGTATCTAAACTTTACAGACTTCTTTCTCTCTCCTCCTGTAGTGGCATGGATAAAGTTAAATCACAATGGGAAGTAATTTAGGGAAACACCTACCACTAGAACAATGGGACTCTATAATGTGACATACACATTACTTATTTAGATGTGTTAGATATAAACTTTTACAGATGAAGATTTTATACTGAATATATATAACTCCACAGAAGCTGAATAAAATGAATACTAATATGTCAGATCTACATCGGCATGGCCATGGAGAGAGAGGATCTCTAATACATATGTTATGGCACTGCCCAGAAATAAGACAATTTTGAGGTAGCAGTACAAAAAATGTTATGTTCAATATAAAATGTGAATGTATCACTATGCTCAGAAGTGTGTTTGCTGGGAGTTAAAGTGGATGGATGAAAGTCTGCAGTAACACAACTACTGATAATATTGGCTTTCCTTTCTGTGAAAAGGATCCAATTGGAAAGTAAGAAAATCAAATTGTTTTTGTTTGAATCACTGGCTAAAGGACATTATAGAACTGATAATGATGGAACATGCAGCCTCAGCCCTGCAGGGGCTTTATAGAGGCAATGGCTTAGATGGACCATAGACACTTATACAAGACTTTATAAATAAGAGACATTTAAGTTAAGAAGTGTTTGGATTGTTCAAGATATAAAGCAAGTACAATGAAATAGAAACCTGATCCTTGTATTTAGAACAGTGAAGTCCTGTCACAAAGGATTGGTGATGTAACGATTTCCTAAGCAAGTATATTATATTTATTTCTTTTTGCTTTTTTTCTGTAACCTCTAGTGTACCGTCCTTGCGTTGTGTTGTTGTGTTGTTTGTATTTGATCTTTTTTTTCTTTTGTAATTAAAAATGTAAATACAAAAAAAATTTAAAAATGTATTAAATCCTCTTCTTTCTCCGGGGAGACGGGTAGCAGTAGTGGACATATGGCAGAGGCAGAGAGGCCAAGCTTCACAACACTCCACCTCACTGTTATTGCAGCATAACTCCACTCCAAACAATGCTGCCATGTTGCTGATGATGAAGCCTGGCATTCAATGAATTACAGCTGGTCTTCCATCCCAGTGGTAGCAGGGTTGGCACAGATGCAAGTCAGATAGCAAGGGCTTTTAAAGGGAACATTTTGTGATTTTTATATTATTTATATTGTTATTTATATTGTTATGATGTTGGATTGTCAAAGTTCCACAACTTGAGGGTAACGTACGTTAAAATGCTCCCTGTAAGACAAAAGCCCAGTCTTCAGCCTGTTCTGTACGCTCCGTTTGCAATGTTACCTCTACTTTCTCCTCGTGACAATGTTCGTAAATACCCACAAATTGTCCATAGCCTTGGCAACAGGTTGTTCGCATTGTCCACTCATATATCGCTCATTGGGAGCGGGGCTTCAAAGAGAGAGGAGCTAAAACAGACTGTTTCAGATACGCTGAACTGAGGGGGTGCATAAAGGGTGATACGATAATGGAGTTTTTGAACTGTGAATCACGCAAAAATATTCCATTAGAGCTCCAGAATATAAATATAGACCTGGAAATGTGCATGTCCCCTTTAAGTATAAAAACAGGTGCATCATTTATGTATTGTTCAGCTTACTTTGTGACTGACAATAAAGTTATCTTATCTTAACTTATCTTGCTATTGCAGAACTTTCCTCAGTGCAGCAAATATGATATAAATGAGGTGTTTCAAGTATTTTCAATCAAAATGCTTGACATGAAGGTTGTAAGTTGCCTGAGGCAAAGATGCTTTTACAGCAGTATTTCAAAGCCAAGCATTATGGCTTCCACAAGAGTTCACTTCACCAGTCAAACCTGTTTACTCAACAGGAACATTGTTTAGTACAGTTAAAATCACAATAAGTTGATGTATCTGTCTTGTAAAAATAGATAAGGGAATCTAAGAGAAGATGTTAAGTAGCAATGTACATTACACAAGGGTATACATTGCAGAAATCTCCCAACATCTGTCACACAGCTCTGCTTAAAGCACCCACTGTAGAAAGATAGACTCCTGTGATGGCTACATTGTTGTTCACTCAACTCATTCACCAGCTCTGCTTAATTAATATTTATACCTCAGTAGAATCTGATATCTCTCTCTGACCTGAAATGCTGCCTGACTATCTCCAGACAAATCTGAATGTTTTGTCAAATTTAACTCTTACTGAATTACGTAACTGAATAAGTAATCGCAACTTAATGAAGTGATTTACATTATAAAAGAAAAATCATCTCTTGCTGATGTCTGCCTGTGATGCACCCTGGACCCCGATCTCCACAACAAACACTGGCTACCTTGTCTGTTCTTTTTGATGCGGCTGCCAAGACAATCACAGAGCACGCAGTCACTAAGAGGAATAAAATGCCTTCTATGCCAAATAAGACACTCTCACAGATGAAAGTAGCCTTGCAGGTAGAACTGAAACCCTCATGACAGAAATACACAGACAAATACAATTGCTCTCTTGATGACACACTCTCCCTCAGTCCCACACACACACACACACACATGCAAGCACACAGTGATTGAGCCAGAGAAACACAGGAGGGATTTGCCCAAACGAGCTGCATGTGAAAGATGAGTGTTCAGTGTAATCCCTGCAGAAGGTAAATAGACCAGAGAGGTTTTATATAGACGCCAAGGAGCAGAGCTGAGAGTGTCACCTCCTGCTGAGGCTTTGAAGACTTGGGTTGGAGAGCAGAGAGCCAGATAGGACAGGGAAAACAGGGAGCAAGCATCTGTTTTTTGGCTTGGTTGGTTGGGCTGTTTTATCTGTCTGCCTGCTTGCTTCTCAGTCTCTACATTTCTTTCCCTTTTCTGTCTTGTCCTATTTTCCTCTGTGTCTTTGTGTGTATTGTTCTCTGTCTGACTGACTTCTTCTCTATGAAGATAAGATGAATCTTTAATGATCCTCGGTGGAAACTTTTCCCGATGCAAAAGTCACAGGATAAAGCGGGGGGAAGTATAAACATGAAAATAGAGTATAAGGAATTGGTATTATGTAAAGTTATATAACCTTGTAAATCAAAATTTTTTCTCTAGAACTTGCCAGGAGCTAAGAAAAGCAACCACCTCAATTAATTTATGGTGTCATTGGATGGGAGTTTGAGAGGTGTTGAGCCCAAGACACTGCGGTGGTTTTGTCAATCCAAAAGGCAATAAGATAAAATGAAAATTGCCAAACTGACATTATTTGGTTCATACAACAGGACATGCATCTTTGGATGTTGGAGAATCCATAAAGTAACAAGTAGTGACTGTTCAATTAATACATTTCCAGCATAAAAGCATAATAAAAACAAAAACATGATTTTTAAGCCTCTCTCCACTTTTATTCTAATACAAATACAAAAAATGTTTCTGCCTCAACAAATACAGATACAGATACAAATACTGGGCTCTCTGCACATCCCTAATATGAACAGTGTGCTCATATTTACCAACCCAGCCAGACTTCACTGGTTTATGCCAGAGGATTTCAAAGTGACAGAGGTCGAGTAACAATGGCGAAAGCAGTTTTTCTCTAGACAGAGCGCTCACATGTTACCATTTATAGGACACAGTTTTTATTTCACTGTCAGGTTTTTGATTGATCACTTCCTCTGAAACGAGATGATTTCCTGTCCATGACTGAACCTGCCGACAGAATTTAATTTGGGAAAATCCGTTTAATATAGCTTTTCAATCGCTGGTGGTGGGACACACTCTTCTACTCTACTGCTGCTCCACTTCATGATTTAGGCTGATAAGATCGCTGTATTTTTAGCCATGCTAGCGGCCTGGTTCTGAGGATGTCCACCAAAGTTGTTGGTGTTGAATAGATCAAATAGGTCAAATTCTGTATAAAAATATATGGCCCCCAGACAATTAATCCTAATAACATTAGTGAACCTCTGAATTTTCATCTAGCGCCACCAACATGGCAAAATGTCCATTTGTTCAACACTTCATTTGGCATTCAACAGTAACATCTTAGCTTATACTGTATCTTGTCAAGCCAAGTCTGACAATGTAGAGCTGAGCCTGACAAGCTGAGTCCAAAATGTCATGAAATGGCTACTGTACAGAGATTAAGCCCTTTTGATTAGGTAGCATTTCCTTTTAACTGGTGCCACCATCAGGCCAAACTTTCATTTTTTTGCTTTACTTTATGGATCTAAGAATAGCAAAGGTTGTGTCAAGTTTTCATCTGTCGAACACTTGGACTACACCTGGTGTAATGCAGGGCAGATAGTATAGCTACAGATGTTTACAGTCATTTTGTTACACAGAACATTTCCTAGTTCAACTTGAACAGATTTAACTGACGGCATCACAGTAATTGAAAAAATTCTACAAGGTATCGCTCTTTTTTTTACAAATTTGGATTTAATGGCAGATTGTTACTGCAGCTGCTGCTCGTACATATTATCGTCTCTCTTATGTGTCTATCACTCAGTCTCTCACTCTCATCTCTTTATCTGCAATGCAACACTTTCTCCCTCCCACCACCCCAAGCACCGTGTCTCTCCTCACCCCTTTCCCTCTCATCAGCTTCCATATCTACCTCCCCCCTTCCCCTTCTCCCTTCATCTCCCACATTGTCATCCTCCACCCCACCCGACCATTTCTCACTCTGTCAGCAGTGAGATCAAAGCATCAAGACATGGGATATTTAACCCATCACTGGTCCTGCTGATCAGCACCTTCTAAAGTCTTGCTGGCAGACTGACAAGAGGATGATAATCGTCCACAAACCACACACACACACACACACACACATTTAAGACTCAGAGACTCATACAACTTTTGTAAAATAGTTTTTCATACGTATGATATACTTTAATTATTGCAATATTTTTCTCTCACATTATGAAACAGCATAAATATTTAAGTATCTTTCTCAGTGCATCAGTCTTTCACTTGTTAAACTTAGCGCAGCAATATTACTAGTATTTTGCTTCCTTATTTTGATTTAAAGACATTATATTATTATAGAGAGAGATGATCAAAGATATAGTGACGTTTTTATTCTTTAAATGTTTAGGTCAAACTGATGGAATAACTCAAAAATCTGTAATGTATATATTCAAACTTTTATGTATTGTAGTAGCATATGTAATAAAATCTGGTTCTGCACAAAATAAAGATATTATATAATGAAATAGCCTAATAAATGGGAAAAGATATTATTTGTTTTACTGTGACTTTAAATATACTGGAATTGTTCCACAGAGATGCTCATATACGCATACACACACTATGCAGGTGAGCAAAAAATAAAGATAAGTCACAGAATTGATCATATCCTGCATGTGTGTGCATGCATTGGCACTTTAAAATCAATATTACATATTGCACTTTTTTTGTAGGTTTTTGACACAAAAAAGGGCACGCACACACACATATACCAATGACAAACTTCTAAGCCTGCAAGGTAAGAGAGGAAAAGAGGACAGGTTGTTGGCCTTTAAAACGCAGAAAGTGCTGATGCCCGCCATCGATTGATATCTTTCATCTGTTCGATGGGGCGAATGCATGCATAATCACAATTACAGAGGGCTCTGATCTTTAATCTAAAGCCGATTCGTTTTTGTCGATCCCTTTCATTTATATTCATTAGCTCTTTGAACCTAAAGGTAGATTTCCTTTCACACTGTTGAGGTCAGATGCTTCTTGCTGTCACATAATTTTTGTACGGCAGAGTTTCTCCCTCTCTTTCTCTGCGTGTGTATGTCCATCCATCCATAAAATCCACCCGCATCTCAGAGAGGTCACCTTACCCTTTGATTGAGGAGACAGTGCTGAACATCTTAACTAAACTTTGTTGGAATAAGCTGCCTCATCCGTTTTTCCACAAACTATCATTGTGAAAGCTCCTGCTAGAACATTACTTCAGTTTCAAAGTGGTTTCATCATAAAATGGGTGCCTCCATAATAACCAAAGAGAGCAGAGGAGAGGCCATTAAATTATCACATTTATTACTCTTTCATCAGAGTTGCTAAAGTAAGCTACTGTTTTAAAGTGAGAGCAGATGAGGAAGTCAAAGGATTTAAACGTTTCCCGAGGGGAGACAAAAGCTAAACAAGAACCCTTGAGGTCTCATCACTAATTGACCCTGCAAATTGTGTGTGAAGATACTTTTTGATCTCAAAAATGAATAATTGTCTTGACACATTTTTTAAAACCTTGCAATTTGAAGACATAGAGAGACAAAAAAGGAACATTCTTGTGTTGCCTTTACATTTATAATTACAGCCTTTCAGATTTATAGCATGTATCAAACGCGTAAAAGAAAATCAATCCATCAAGTGACAACGTAAATGGACGCATCTTTTGAAGCTGTCATGTTGTAAAGACTCATGTGGAGCATTGACAACTTGAACAAGTTTTCTTGAGCACCTGAGCACTGACTTACAGCCCTGCCTTTTCTCTCGTAGCCTTTCACCTCAACTGAACTTCCGACATGCCATATTTTAAGTGATGTGATAAAACATGACATAGTAGCAAAGTGACTCCATAAAAAACGCAATTACTGTAATGGGCATAGCAGGACGTTGGGTGTATGTATAAATGGGGGGCTATTTTTCTCCTGACCTCTGTAACCCTGCCTCAAAGCCATAATGGCCAAATTGCTATAGGCAGTTACTATTGACAGATCTGTGTGGCAGTGATGATTGAGCTATTGATGAGATGGTATGAGGGTAAATATGAAGAAGCCATGAAATCTGTAAACTGAACTCCTCACCAACTTGTGAAGGCTTAGCTTCATTTTTTCAGAAGGCTAGGTAACAGATGGAGATGGAGGAGATTTATGTTTTAAAATTCAAAAATGCTCTTTTCCAGCTTTGATGTCTCCTGTTTAAATAAAAATACTACAGTGTAATTTCAGACCTGCACTGTAAATTGCACAGTGAGGCAACATGCTGTTGTAGATAACAAAATATACAGCAACAGGCACAGTCACAATATCCCCCCAAGATTTCTTCTACTAAACAGAAATTGGTTATATTTGAAATGCAAAAGACATCTTGACATGTCAAACTGATGATGGTAAAAAAAAAAACAATAAATCCAGGAAGGAGAAAAAGTCTAAAGGAGGGACACGATATGAATTTTTCTTACTTTTCTGAACATTTCTTCATCCATTACCAAAGAGAAACATACAGTGCATAATGATGAAAACCAACCTATGATAAAAAACCATCATCAGTTTGACAGCTGGAAAAATCACCAGCGATGATGGAGCAGCGGTGACGGAATCACCTGAGACTTTGAGGATATTCTATTTTCACTGAGCCATGCATCATAGAGAGATAAAAATCCAGGGATGAAACGGACTGAATAAAGCAGGGACATTTTCATCTTTTTAAACTACATTCACAGATGTCTATCCTCTCATCCTTTTTACCCCTGTTCAAAACCAAGCTCTGTCTGAACACTCATGACTCATAGAGCAAACGAAAAACATGGACAGGAGCTTGTTAGCTTCTTGCAAACAATTTGTTAGTTTCAGGTTTGTACGTTGTCAAAACCGTCTTTGTTAACAGATGTGAGACCAGATTCAGCACATCACCAATTAGAAGACATCAGTAGGGGGCCGGGTGCAACTTGTTGTGGCAGGAGAAATTAATTACAACATCTAGCCAAGCTTAACAATAGTCCATAATTTTAATCATCACTGTTCATGTCATCATGGTTCATTCACAAGTCATCCATTGTGAATGACTTGTCAGGATCTGCATTATGCAAATCCTGTTCCTGTGAGTTGACAGCACCGGTGCTCGGATGCACCCTGTGCAGTTTGATTGCGAATGTAATTACTGTTTTTCAGATTAATTTGTCAGTAAATTAGGCTTGACTATGTGACGAAAACATTGGCTGATTTCAATCATTTTACAACATTAACCTTTTGGTTGTTAACATTAATGAATCTCTCTGGTTCAGCAATATAGAGGAGAAGAGTCAGTGGAGTTTTCTCCCCATGTTAAAAGGGTCAGTTCGCCCAAATCACAAAAACATATTTTTCTATTTAGCAGTCTCAGTGGAAGCAGATTTTTTTTTCTTATGTGTGCCAAGGTTTTCCCATATCTGCCTCTGAGATTTCTATTGCCAAATGAATGCAGTGGAGGTGATAGAAATTTTATTTGTGCTGCTGAAAGTGCCAAATTACATTTTAAAATCTCAACAGCTAACAACATGAAGAAGAAGCAATGCGCCATGGGCTATAGCCTGTTTTTCACCCGAGTTTGGAAAAACCCTGATGATGCATGTAGAAGGTATACTCTAACCTGCAGGTCACGCTTATTTCTCCCCAAAGTTAAATGTGTTTTGGTCTTTTTTTTGGACAACTCCTCCAAAGCTCTTAATATTAGCCTGAAGCCCAGTCTCCTAATTGCAATTTTTGGTGAGCACAAAGAGGCAGAGAGGCATTTCGCCTCACTTTCAGGCCACAGGCAAAAAACTCCTTCATATAAATCCTCTACCATCTCTTAGTTATAAGTTTTGATTTATTCTTTATTCTTCATTTGAAGAAATTTAAACACTTAACTTTTGTAAGAGATTACATTATGTGATTGCTCGTGTTGACATGCCTATTTCCCTGCACTCAGGTTAATAAATAGTTGAGGATGGGGAGGAGGGGGATGTATTTGTTTTGGGGGGTGGAGGGGTTTGCCCACTTTTCATTGAATGTGAGTGTAATGTGAATATGGCTAGGGATGATATCTGGGATGAGTTCTGGTTGAAGGAGGACGAAGAGTGCTGCTATACCAATCAACCTTGTTGTACTGTTTAGATGCATACTTTTCCAATAGAAATGTTTTAAAACCCAGTTAAAATACTTGCACAATATTTGTCAAAAAACAAGGAAATAATCATGTACCTTAACACAAATTATTTAATTAGACAAGCACCTGGGCAATAGATTCAGAATGGTGTACATATGGAAAGCTTATTGAATTAGCATTTTCCTAAAAAATGCATATGAGATTTTTATTTTTTTATTTTTTTATTTTATGCACAACACTGTCACTTATGCGGCTCTCTTTAAATCTCAATGAGACTTCTTTTCCATGACATTCTCTGACTTAGTTACATATTCCCACTAAATGAAGGAGGAAGAGCACGAGAAAGATAGACAGACAGAGACAAAAAGAGACTTAAGTTAGTTTGGGGTAAAAGCACTACAAGTCCTGGAAAGTAGATAGGGTTACGTAACTCAATTTCCTCTAAGTCCTGGAACATCATGAAGATAATGGATTTCTTGTCAAGGGAAACGGGGCTTGGTGGTGTGAGATGCCAGCTGCGCATGCACATGCACACACACACACACACACACACACACACATACAGTACTGTAATACATACAGCTGATGTTGACAGAATGACTACAAAACGTGGGAAAAGTAAAGGGATGAATTTTTTTTCTTTTAGGAAAAGAGAAACTGGGGGAGAGAGAGGAACGCTAGCCAGAGACAAAATGAATAGGAAGGATAGCTGGAGGATAAAAAGAGGCCCTAAGGGAAATGCAGCGGGCAAACAAAAAGTTGAAGAGAAAGAGAGAAAGCAAATTGACCAAAGAATGAATAAAAAAGGAGGGAGATAAAGTACTGAAAGGAAGAGAAAATGGAGGAGGATGTGAGGAGAGGACGAATAAATTGACCGCTGCTTTAAATGACACCCTTAGGGAGAGAGCAAGAGGAGGGAGAGTTGAAGAGCCAGAGAGACTGATTCAAGGAAAGACAGGAAGAAAAGAAAGAAAAATAATTATATAAAAGCAATCAAAGGTCAAATCAGGCTCTGTTGATCGAAAGAGAGGGGGACGATGGAAGGACAGAACAAAATTGGGAAGGCAGAGGTGGGAAAAGAGGGAAGCAAGGATAGCTAGTTTCACTGGAGGATTAAGAAAGACCCTGAGGGCCATCCCAGAGGAAGGGAGGCTGATCAGAGAGAAGCACTGACAGTTGCTGGAGATTTAAATTCTCACAAGTTTCACATGAATTACCAAGGGTTTTCAAAGTAAAGTGGAGTTCACTTAGAAGTTTGTGTCACTGATGAAAACACTTTCGAACTTCCTGCCACCTCAAAAGACCATATTTGTATTGTACCTTAGTTTGTGTCTATGCTGACTGTCCTCCCAGGAAAAACAACGGCATTAATTGTTTCAGAAAATGCCCAAAAAGATATAATGTTCATGTTAAGAAGACCACAGTTTGCTGCCAATTTTGGTAACATTGGTTTCTTTTAACCATGACCAAAAGGTTATTGACAAACGTCCCCTAACCATGCCTTAAAAGAGTAGTAATTTTAACCCAAAATACGATGTTTCCCTAAACCTAACAAAACCTCAACCATATTGCAGCCATATAAGATCAAAAAATGTTTTTATTTTTGCAACGATGATTTGTAATGGTCTTGGAGGGTACTGACATAGACTAGTGACACATTAAAAGGAAAACCGGTACAGGTCTGAATGCTTGACCCCTACAGAAAGGGGATCTGGTGGCTCTGTTATGATGTGGGGAGCATTTTGCTGGCATGGTTTGGGTCCACTTGTCCCTTTATAGAGTAGGGTACTGTAAATCAATACAAAGTTGTTGTGAGTGATCACCTTTATGATGAAACATTTATATCCTGATGGGAGTGGTGTCTTTTGGATTTATTTTTTGGACCGACAAGTTAGACAGCACTTTCCACCACCATCATCAAAACACCAAATTAGGGAGTATCTTTTGGAAGAATGGTGTTCATCGCCTAAGTAGAGTTCCAGAGAAACATCATTGTAAAATCAATGCCAAGGTGCAATGAAGCTGTTCTGGTGGCATGTGGTGGCCCAACACCTTACTAAGACCCTTTATGTTGGTTTTTCCTTTAATATGTCACCCGCAATTACATTTACAGTGACAGTTACATGTTTTATTGTTTAATTTGGAGGAGTTGCCTAATATATGGGCATGAAAAGTCTTATTTTCTTCATATTGACTTGGAAAACTTAATACACATGGATTTTCCCTTTAAATGCAGGCCTTTGTTTCATCATCTATTCCTAAATTCCTAAAGTTGGCTAAAACTTCCATCCTGTGAACATCATCCTGTGAATATGTTCAATCTTTTTAATCATAAACTATGAATGTTAAATTAAAGTGACACTGATAAATATTATGACACCAATTAATTACATAATTTGGGCCTCAAGTTGCCAAATGATATCAAAGTGCCATTACTCTTGAGTTGGCAATCGTCAAAGGTAACATAATCACTACATGGCTAAAAGTATGTGGATATCCAAACATTACGTCTATATGTGATAGACGTAATGTTTGCTCTTTCCAAAACCATGGGAAATAATGTTCTGCTAAAACGGCCTCCATTTTTCTAGGAAGGCTTTCCACAGGATTTTGGAACTTGGCTGCAGGGATTTGCTCCCATTCAGCCACAAGAGTATTAGTGAGGTCGGGCACTGTTGGGTGAAAAGGCCTGGCTCACAGTCATCATTCAAATTCATCCCAAAGGTGTTGGATGGAGTTGAGTTCAGGGCTATGTACAAGAAAGTCTTCCACACTGAACATTTACTTTATGGACATGGCTTTGTGGATGGGGGCATTGTCATGGTGAGACATGATTGGCCTTCCCCAAACTTTCAAAAAGCTAGAAGCATTGTTTCAAATATTGTATATTGTAGCATTAAGAATCACCTTAATTGTAACTAAGGGGCTTTGCCCAAACCACAAAAAGACTCAGCATTGCACAATATTTGATCTATGATGAATAATATCCTCAATATACCTGCTGCTACATAAGAATCATTGAATGAATAATACAGTTACCACTGAAATTACATACTGAACTGAATTATGTACATTTACTCCTGTTTTGGTCTTGGTGTCTCATACATTAAAAAATAATTTAAACACATCTATCAGTGACTTTGCATGTACAGTATATGATAAAGTTTCTGCATCGGTATTCATCTGGTGAATCAGATGATAGATCAAATTGTATCTTTTCTGCCTAAAGTGCCTTTTCAATTAGGGAATCCCACTCAAAAGTGATAAGGTAAGTGCTTAATTTGTGCCCAGAAAACATTCTTAGAGCTTTAGGAGTTGAGAGTTTACCTCTAGACATTTAAGAGTTAATCAAGGCTCAGGTAAACATGTTGTTGCAGTAGTGAGAAATCAATTATCTCTCACTCTATGCACACAAATACAGCACTTTTGTTTTCCCAGCCTTGTCATGTTTTCCCACACATATTCGACTTCCTGCTCAACAGTTAAAGTGCATTTTCTCCTCACTGATTTTATTTATTTTTTAAATGGTACATTTCCCTGTTGCACATCCATTGCCTCAGTCTACAACCTGAGTTGCATAGTGAGCAGCAAACTACAAAATGCTGTACAGTACATCAGCTGTTGGACCATGTGTGTCATTCATGTGGGAATAAGCGAGGGAAATGAGACAGAGCAGAAAGAGAGGGAGAAAGGGGGGGAGCGATTCTCTGCTTTTCAGCCATGACAGTTTTGATATAAGAGTTGTTATATGTTGCTCATTCATGTATACCAATAAATGCATTAAATATTCAGAGAGCCATACACACAATTACACATGCACTTGAGGCTCCCACAAACATACATATTTACCATATATATATAACATAGTATTTACACTGACACTCGCTCAACCTATCAGACTTACATAAGCGCAAGGGAAACCACACACCAGTGCCTCATCAGTCATGAATTAACTTTGCTACTGAGATGTTGCTGTAAAGAATAGTCAATTATTTGATTAGCAATTAGACTGAAAATGAATCAACAACAATATTGATGATTGATTGTTACTCATTCAAGCAAAAAATGCAAAACACTCACTGGTTCTAGGTTCTTAAATGTGCGGATTTGCTGTTTTCCCTCCGTTGAACATAACTGTTAATTGAATACCTCTGAGTTTTAAACAGTTGGTGAAGTAAAAACAAACGGTGATGCTTTATTTTACAGGTCCTTTAATTTTATACCAGATTTCTTGTATGCGATTTTGAGGTATTTTAAAGGTCTCTCCAACAGGGAGATCAGACTGCACTGTAGCCATTGTGTCCCACAAGATGGACAATGGATGCCTCGTCCATCAGAAGTATCCTTGACAATTCAGAACCTCTGCACAAAACATTAGTAAACATCTCATAAACCGACAGGGGTAAGGCTGGAAACAAGGCATCTGGCCTTGCAAAACAGCTAAGGTCATTTGAGTTTTTATCTGGCTTGGTGATTTGTGAGAAAGTGTTCTCAAAGGCTGAGATGGTCAGCAAGGTTTTGCAGGGCAAAATAATCATAATGTGCAAAGCCAAGGAAGCTGCAGATTGCCTCAAAGCAAGCATGCTGCACATACAGAGTGTGTCTCACTAGCAGAAAGTCTAGATGTCAGTATCCCGGCCTACTAAGCCGACAAGAAGGCTAATCAATGAGGATGATGAGGAAGCAGAGGATCCAGCCATCTTCATAGTGAAACAAACCTACAGAAAGCACTGGGTCTTCTGTTTATAAATAATCAAAACTCTAGAGGAGCAGTTCCGCACGTTGGACATCTCTGTTTTTTCCTGTGTTGAGAGGCTACTCGTGGACAGCATCAGAGCAAAAAAGAGCTCTTCTAAAGACCTTGATGCTGTGCTGGAGCACTACTCCTCTGATGTTGATGTCAACAAGCACAAACTGAAGCTGAGCATTCTCCCTGACTTAGTGTCAGTGGTGAACCTATCATCCAATAGTGTGGTGCTGAAATTGGCAATCACAGCAATCAACCACTTAAGTGACGCTGCCCACCTCTTCAACGAGGTTTAGACCCTCCTAAAGATCATTCTGGTCCTGCAATGTTCCTCTGCCTATGCAGAAAGGCCATTTTCAGGGTTATGAAGACTGAAAACATACCTAAGAAGCACAATGACCCAGACAAGACTCAACCATCCTCTTGTCCTCCATGTCCAACATCTACAGACTGAAGATCTTGACCTCTATGCCATAGCTAAACAGTTTGCCGCTCACTCCGCCAAGCAGCAGAACACATTTGGAGAGTTCCCAAAAAAATTAGATAACTACTAATAATGGATGTGAAGGGTGGATGAGAAGGGGAGAGTGATTGGATGTTACTTCTTGATTTTCTTTCACCACAGCAGCATTTAGTTAAAATGAGACATTCAAAAACATTAGTGGTATAAGCTTTACACTACTTCATGATTAAAAAGAGCGTATTATCTATGGCTATTGATTTGAGGTAACCTAGATTCTTACATAGACATTTATAATGTCAAGAACTTTACCTAAAAAGAAAAAGAGTCAAGTCATGTACAAGATTTTTCATTCAGTTTCACTATCATCACTTGTAATCAAATACCACCAAAATAAAGGTGCAGTCCCATTAATTTTAGTCTTCAATAGATTTCTGAAAAATACACCTTAAACAAGTGTTTTTTTCAGTATTGTATTATTGTATTTTTTGTATTTGAACAGCAATGATCCAACACGTACTTAAGAGGACATTAGATTTAGAAGATTCCACATGTTGCATTCAAAGTAAATTTAGGAGTATATTCAAGTCAGAAACAATATGTGAAGAATCTAAAATAAATGTTAATGTCATTTTTGTGGCTGTCAGTGTCAGTGTCAGTATTGTATAAGCACCTTTTATATATATCCAGTATACTGTTTCTATTAATGGATTGCCTAAACCTTCTGTCAGTGAAGACGATCCTAAAGTCTATTACAGTGCTAATTCCCTCGAGTCTGAGATGACTAGAGATGCACAAATAAGCAATATCAGAGTCTGCAGCAGAACTGTTTTTTATATAAATTACAAAGTTGATTTTTATACAAGATTCTTAAAATGTCTCAGTGAATATAAGAAAGTCATAAACCATATGCCAAATTTATGACCACAGATATAACTCAGAATGTAGGATATAATTGTCTTTCTTTCTCTTATTGTCTCAGTATTGCATTTATCATTAATGACAAAAACTAAGCCTATTTGAAAGAAGATTGAAGAGCAAAAAATGTTTTTTTGTGGATTGGAAAGTGAAATGTATATGAGGTAAAATTAGGTCACAAACAACAAAACCTTGGTTTTGATTCAAAATATGCCCAGATGAGTTACATAGCTTTGCAATTCATCTTGAAAAACCTTGAAAACTTGAGAAACTAATATTTTAATATATAGTCCTATATAAACTGAGCTTTATAGTGTAAAAGCAGCTTTAATGGTCATGATTGAAGGCTCTATATTGCATGAAATGGCACTCTCAGGTGTTAATTAAATGAAAATTTTCCTGCCATATCACCCTTTGCCTGTCACTATCTTGCAACCCCACTTTTAACTATAACAAGGTGCCCACATCTGGCCTACATCTTAATAGAAAGACAGACACGTTGATTCTGTAATTGAAACAGTTCTTTCATCCTGTCAGGACAACCCAGAATTGACTGTATTGGTGAATCAGCTGCAAGGTGGAATATTTTACTCAAGGTCTCTTTTTGTTCCATATAAACCTATAAATGTGTTTATCCCAGTCTCTAAACTGTTTAAAACTGGCCTCTACTGGCAGAGCTGTGAATAAATTGGGAAGTATATTCATCTTTATTAATCTTATTCTGCTACCTACTGTGTATCAAGGGGGAGCAAGGCCTACCTGTCCATATTATATATTTTTTTGTTAACCTGATTATAATTCATGGAATACAGGGAGGATATATCTTTTGATAAGAAGATCCCAAGGTACTGAATATATGGTAAATGCCAGTTAAAATTATACTCACTGTATTTGCTGGTTCTTGGGCGGGGGTGTAGTTAAATGTCAAGGCCGATGTTTTGTGAATATTAAGTACATAACCAGAGTAACTCCTATACATCTTTAAGATATTCATCAACAAAGGTATCCCAGAACCTGGGTTTTGTAGTGTCACCAATACATCTGCATACAGGCTTCTACTCCCCCTACAGTTATACCCTCCAATCATCTTTACTGTCTAATAGTTTGGGTCAGAGGCTAAATAAAGAAATTAAAGACTAATGGGGCAGCCCTGTCTGCATCCTCATTGTAAAACTATAAAATTAGAGTGACTGCCATTCATTTTTATCCTAACAGTCGGGGATGAATATACGGTCTTTATGCATTGTATAAATCCTTTACTGAACCCAAATCTATCCATTACATGGTACAGGAATTCCCAGCCAACAGAGTCAAAAGCCTTCTCAGCATCTAAACTGAGAGGGATTGCACTGTTTTTTCCTCTATTAACATAATCAATAATACAGAGGGCTCTTTTGTATATTATCTTCTTTCTTTCTTTTCTTCCTTTCATATGTAACCCAGTTTGATCCTTGTCTATCAAGAGTGGCATCACCTTTTCCATCCTCTAAGTCAGAATTGATGCGTACAATTTATAATCTGTATTCAAGACTCTTATTGGCCTATATGATTTACAGTCCACCTTATCTTTGCCCCCTTTTGGTATTACAGAAATAAAGGTCCCTCCAATCATGGTGTGCTTGAAACAGGTTTTAAGTAGTGGGAGCAATGATTCCCTCATCATAGCATTTTGGTGGATATCATTCAGTTGCTGGCGATGTACCTGCATTAAGGGCTGAAACTGCTTTATCCAGTTCCTCACGAGATTTCAAAGGTGAGTTTGTCATTGTGCTCTTTGCCAAGAGAGGGGAGGTTTAATGAATTTAAGAACATTTTTTTTGTTCACTAGCTTTCTCTGGTTGAGTTAAGCTTAAAATGATTTCTGGATTCCTTCTAGTTTGGTTGTTTTATTTGTTTTAGGGTCTCTAACTTTATAAATTGAGCTTTCTGCTTGTTGCTTGTGAAGCCTCCAGGCTAATAGTTTTGCCGCTTTTGAGCCAGCCTCATAGTAGGAGTAATTTGTTTCATAAATCTTATTTTCTTCTCAACCTCCTCATTGTGGATTTTACCTATTTCCTGTTTAATAGATCTCATTTGCAAAAGGGCAGATGGATCTTTTATGAAGCTGTTCCAAGTCCCTAAGTATAACTTCCACATCAACCAGTTTTTTAGCTTTTTTTTTTTTTTAAGAGAGCTGTCTGAGCTTTAATTCTTCCTCTGAGAAAAGCTTTTGCTGCATCCCACAATATAGCCAGACTGACTTCTCCCTTATCATTGTGCTCTAGAAAGGTCTTCCATTCTTCTGCCACTGTAGCCCTAAATGTTACGCTATTCAGCATAGTCCACACAGTATTCTTTGGGACACAATCAAGGTGCAGCTCTAAATATAGTCCAGAGTGGTCTGAGAGGTTGCTGGTCATTACTGAACATGAGGAAGTAGTCAATTCTTGAATGGACATTCTGACGAGCAGCGTAAAAAGTGAAATCTAGGTCAAATCTATTTAAGTCTCACCATACATCAATTAGGCCCGAGTCTTGCAGCATATTAGTCACCTGTATCTCTGAACAGCTCTTTTTCTTTATTTTGCTGGTTGCGTCTGACCTAGTAAAGCTCTAAATACTAGTAAGTAAGATCTAAATAGTAGTACAATACTAAATACTAGAATACTAGTAAGATCTAAAGAGTGTATTTAGATCACCTGCACATATAAGGGTTGCCACATATGGAGGTCGTTTTAACATTATAATGTCCATTGTCAGTTTGTACTCTCCCTCATATTGGGGAAAGGGTTAAGGCTTCAACTTAACAAAATAAGTTGTTATTTGGCAGCACAATTTACATTTAGACCTCTTTCCATGTGCCAAGGGGATTAAATAACAATCAGACCTCCTCTGCTGCATCGTCTCGGTTCATCCTCTGGAATCCCCAGAGTTTGTCTCATATGATTTCTTGAAAGTCAGGTTTGCTCCAGCTCGGTGCACTCCGGCTGTGCTCCACAGAAGAAGCCTGGTGAGGGTTTCCTCCATGATGCCCACGGTATTGGTCACACAGATAGGTCCCACCAAAAAGCCTCACTTGGCCAAATGCTCTGCTGCTTCAAAGGCGCTGTTAAAAGGTGATGGTGCCAGAGTCGAGGTGCACATCTATCTTGGTTGGTGGGGTTTGGAAGCAGATTTTGTTTTCCTTAAGCACTTTCTTGATCGAAGTGTACTACTTTCTCTTCTGTTGCCCTTCCTCCGCATAGTCAGTGCTTGATGAGCCCTTTCAATTCTTAGCTCTGTTCCCTGATATAAGCCCAGAGAGTCCCAGTTCTGTCTTAATTAAGTCCTCGATGAACAGGTGCATGGAGGTGCCCTTGTCATTTTCTAGGACACCATATATACGAATGTTGTTGCACCGCGAGCAACCTTCCCGGTCCGACAGTTTGTCCTGCACTGCCCGTTCATTGTTGAGTAGTTGGATTAAAATGTCTGTAACTCTGATATACCACTTTTCTGTTCCTGCCGTGCTTTACTCCAATTCCCCCAGGCCCCAGGTGGCTTCCTTGATTTGGCCGGTGACATCTTGTATTTTCTGGTTGATATCAGTGGTCAGGTCGTCTAGTTGTGCCTTCATATCCTGTCAAAAGCTAGCTCGATATTTAGATAATTCTTTTTTTATATCTGACTTCAATCGCTCATCCCTTTGGTCATGACTTCACTCACTACTTTACAAATAGAGCTGAGTATAGAAGCTGTGCCCCCTTCGTTTTCCCCTGAGCAGGCTTCGCTTATAGTAGTGCTAGCTTCTTTTTCAGTTTTCCTCTCTATGACGCTCCTTAACCCTGACCTTGTTTTTCTATTTTTGTTCATTTTCCTTTCAGTTTGAATCCAATTTGTAGAACTAAAATACTTGAATTGGCCAATACCTGAGCTGTATCTTATGGGCCATGCTGTAGCTCACGTCACCAAATATTTCACCAAAACAAATAATTTGAAGTTATCACCTTGCATTCTGGGAACTTATGAAGTGCATTTGTTACATTTTTTTTTTTTTTTTACAAATTATACATGAAACAAGTCAGAGATTAATCAAAAAATAATAATTGATAGGTTAATTGGTAATAAAAGTAATAATTAGTTGCAGCCCTAAATGGGATTTGGTTACAAGTTGTATCAAAGCATTCCCTAATAAGTATAACCTTCCACTCAGTATGCAAAATGTGAGAAAGTAAAGGACTGTTTCAGGAGTTAAGTTGGAGGGAGTTCAGGGCTTAAATAAATAGCTGGACTGAGTTGATGGTAAGGAAATCTCTTAGAGTTCAAACCTGTGGGATCAGGCTGTGACTGCAGTTTGATCTTCACTTCACAGGGAGTTTTAGGGGTTGTGGATTTTGGCAGTCTGGGAAAGAGTCTTGTCTCTTGTGTTGAAAAGGCCTTGTAGAAAACAGGATTTTCCTGGAGGAAAAAAAACAGCTCAGTCTTGTCTAGATTGAGCTTGCGATGGTGGACAGATTTCCAGTCGCAGATACTGAGGAGAGCAGGGACGTAAGCTTCAATCTTGATGTCAGAAGAAAGAAAGAGTAAAGTTTCACAGTGTGACAGCAGCAGGAGATGTTGTGCAATATGTTGATCAGAGCAAACCATCTAGTATATATGGTAGAGGCTAGTTGAGAGAGTGCAGTGTGAAACAAAGTTGTATCCAACACAGAGCACATAGCATTGGCAGATCTCCAGGTCAACACAGGTAGCAATGAGTGTCTGGGAGTCAACATTTCAAAGGCAGGAAGGATGGAGTGCAACGAGGGAGACGTGGAAAGACATACCAAGAGAGTTAGGCCGTATTCAAACCAAATCAAGCGTTGCAGCATACCGCCGCAGGGCTGTATGGAGGTGTGTGGGGGTGTGAGCGTGTTTATTTGTGCTCTCGAATGTAACCGCTGTGAAACAATCAGAAAATAATGTTTTATTGATCTGATTCACCGGCTTTCTCACTATCAGCGCTCCCTCTCTTCATTCATTCCAGCTCACTTGACCACAGCTGCTCTGTCTCTCTCTCTCTGGTTCTCTCTCTCTCTCTCTCTCTCTCTCACTGGTTCTCTCTCTCTCACTGGTTCTCTCTCTTTCTCTCTCTCTCTCTCTCACCGCAGACTCCTGCGGTGCCGCTGCGGCCAAAACCGCCGCAGCCTTAACGCACTACCCCCATTCAAATGAATGGGAGGACTGGCATTTTCGCCGCAACACCTGATTTGGTCTGAATATGGCCTAAGCCAGAGGCAGCATATATCATAGCTTTGGAGGGGGTAGTTTCTGACACCATATGGGGCACGGGTATTGTGGCTGATTGAAGACAGCTGGTATTCAGCCAAATGTGGGTTAAAGGAGAATTTGATGATGGTAGACACCAAGAGGGATACTGATTAGAAGTAATGGTTAGGAAAGTCTGAGATGAAAAGACTAAATTTGTTTACAGTGAGACCATTTTCCTATCTGATGTCAGGGCCAAATCATCCATGATTTGTTTTCATACACAAGAAATGCTGTCCTGTAAGCATTATAGCACTGTGTACTGTAGCTAATTTATATCACAAGACACCGTTCAGAATTGTGTCTCTGTCAAGGACTGGCTACATTTAAACCCAGAGAAATATTTTATGCCTGACCAGATAAATAACGCAACAATTGCTTTATAGGGTTCCTCACTTGTTTGCCCACATCCCCCAATCCCACTGCTTACAAGCAGGCTCACAGTGGCTTATTGCAGTTGAGAAACCAGTTAGTGCAACAGTCTCTACAGTACTTCTCTCAGTTTCTCTTCCATTTCCTTTATGTCTCTCCTTCTTTCCTTTCTACTCTCCCAATCCTCTAACTTGACAATAGTGGAATGGGCTTGAAATGAGTAACGGACGTGTGTGTGTGTGTGTGTGTGTGTGTGTGTGTGTGTGTGTGTGTATGGCTGTCTGCATGTTTAATCATCTTCATGTGAAGGCTAATAATGTGCACACTAACAATGGCACACTTGGGGTTCCAGTAGAGTAAGTACAAAGTAATGATTAAAAGGCAGGAACCTCAACAAAAAGCGGCTATATGATGGGAAGGTGGATGGTTCAATTTCATGAGAATTAGGACTGGAAAAGTTCCACTTTTCACAATGGCAGCTGTTGAAGTACCATTACTGAAGTTAATTAACCTCAAACTGTTCCGTTGGTGCTACACAATGGCCAGAAGTAAAAGACTGTGGCTCTACTGGCCAGCTCCCTCAACTCTCTGTGGGTAGGTGTGTATATGACAGAAAATGAGGGTAAGATTGAAACAGAACATAATGTACACTCACCAAGCACTTATTAGGAACACCTGTGTAATCTAATGTAATCGAATACAACAGCTCTGCCATAAATGTCATGTATTTGAATGTGGACAAAACATTAGGAATACTTTTCAATATGATGCACTCCAGTACACCACTACAACCCACTATGACCTCAATAATAAACATAAAGTAGAATTATCACCTTTCTGACAATGTCAACAAAAACTGAAAATGTATAAGCTTTGTAAAAGTAGAACTTATGGCAGAGCTGTTGTATTGGATTGCATTAAATTGCACAGGTGTTCCTAATAAAGTGCTCAGTGAGTGTATATCCAGGGTAATTTGTACATTGGTCTGTGTACACAGGGAAATAAAATGATTCATGCCCGCAAGTTTCCAGATTGTAAGAATAAGATTACTCTTACCCTTCAACTTTAGAACAACAATTATTGTTAGTATAGTACAACTAAAAAATACACTGTACTGAAAATGAAAAGTCATGGCAAGTGTACAGTACAGTAGCCATAATCTACTGTATATCAATGTGAAACTGCTCCTCAGCATTGGACCAAATCAGCTTGTCCACCCATCCAAACATGGCCAACAACAGCTTATCATATACCAGTCATGAGAGAAAGAACCATCAATCAGAGCCTGATGACAGCTGGGTAATTTAAACTGCAGCACGCCTCAGGCTTGTGTGTGTGTGTAGCTGTGGTTGTGTGTACATGTGTGTTGAGCTACAGTATGCAAGAGCATGCTCTTCATCTGTGAGTCTTCTCTCCTGTGTGTGTCTGTGAGCATAAAGGTCTACTATCCACTCAGCCCCTCAGCCACTGGCAGGTAATGAGAGCTTTATGTGTTTTCATTACTTTGTGCTAGACAACAGAGTCATACTGAAGGCTGTTGGCAGGGACAGAAGCTGGAGGAATCCAGTCAAATCAGATTAAGGAGCTGATATATATGGTACCACAGGTGAGCAGGAAGGCTGACTGAACTAACAAACCCCTGCTCTGGGGAAGGAACAAACACAAACATTCACATACCTGCATCATAATGTGTAAATGTATGCATGCAGCTCTGTGCGTACACAAACACAAGCGCAGTACACAGAGCATGCAAAGGTAAATGAACAAACACTTAATGACGTGCTGAGGGACGCAGGATGAATGCATCTATGTTTACACATCAGGGATGTAACTTCTTATTTGAAATTCTAACTAGCATTTGAACTTGGAAAATAATATATTGTAATGATATTTTTAAATTCAAAATTTGCAATAGGCTGTGCCTTGTACCAAAAAAATCATGGATAAAAGGAAGGCTGTTTGAATAATGCAACTGCCTCACAGTATTGTTACTACAACAACAATGTAGTTATGGATTAGGCCATGTAGGTTGTGGTGGAAGTACATTTTGAACTCTTTTTTTTTTTTTTTAAGTGACAGCCCTAGTACACATAGAGAACATCCATTAACACATAACCAACAACTTCCACCAAAGGCTCCAGACTGTACTGCTTTATTAAGCCCATCTGCTTGCTTGTTAAAATACATGCAGGTAGATGCTCAGTCTGAAGAGCTTAAGAAAGTATTTTTAATTCCTATTGAGTTGATTGAGGTCATTTTCTGACAACTAAAAAACAGAGGAAACATGGCTTGTTCACAAGCTAAGAGGTAGCACATTCAGGGATGCACTGGTCTGATCCGCTGTATCACATTGGTGCTTGAACTGACCTTATTGAGCAGACTGAGCATCAGTAATGATGTAACTGATCCACATAATACACAGTTTCTTTGAAAATGTCATTATAAAATGACATGCAAGTTATGATGCAAGTTCACAAGTCACACAACTCAGTTTTAGCTTCATAGCAAGCCCTGGCCTCATGTTAGCTTGTGTAAAAATTAGGCCGATGAGTTCCATGTAGTGAGCTATACAGATTTTAAACTTGGAGATAAAAGAGAGGACTGATATTAGATTGGTTCAAATGTCAATGGAAAGAGTGGACACAAGCAGATATGGATTCCCTCTGGGCAGCATGAACTGAGGTGAAGATTTTCAGCTTGCTCAGACAAAAAGGCTCATACTTTTTCAAAAAGGTGCGAATGACTTCACTTCATGAACTAACAGAGACAGAAGGAGAAAGGAAATAGACTGAAGGAATATAAAAAAAACTGGAGTTCATGTTAAGTTTGAAATCAGTCTGTACTGACACTGACACACACAGAGCTTATGCAAGTTTTTATAGCTACTTTACAGTTTACATCTGTACCATCAGTGCATTGGCTGTTTTGACACAAATAATCACGGATTGCAGAAATATTTATGTTCGATTTGAAGGCACATTTAGTCTGTTTCTTTTGTTGTTCCGTTAGAGATGTCACTGCAAGCAATAAATACTCAAGCTTTTTGATTCATTATGTATCTTCAGAGTCGTTTGGTAACTTCAGATTAGAAACAGTTGGGCACACACACACACACATCAACAAATACATTGAATTTGTAGCGGTGTCACATTGCGTCTGGATGGGCAAACATTACAAACTTCGGAAGGAGACTATACCATGTAGGTAATCAGAATGAGTCAAAGTGTAAGCACAGCCTGACAGGTAAAGTCAATAACATGAAGAGCCAGGAAGAGGAAAAAATGAGAAAAAAAATAAAGAGAAAGTAATGGGAAATTTAAGGGGTGAGAAAGAGAGAGAGCAACAGGGAAACGAAGATATGGATAGAAAAGGTGACAGATTTGAAGAGAAAGTAGCAGGGTAATAGAAGGTAAGTGCTTTGAGACAGTACAATATTTAATGTCCCTGCCTCCGGACTCACATATATCCCTGATGAGTTTGGCCTCAATCCCAAAACCTTTGTCTGGTTCTAGCTACTGGCAGAAAAAGCAAATATCAAGGACTAGACTTCCGTCTCTTCTTCGGAATAGTAAAAGACTAGGACTAGCTCGGAGTGAAATGGCATACTGGAAGCCACGAATTATTGGCAATAAATTATAGATGTGGGACTGCATGAGAGACTGAAATGAGTCTGATAGGGGAGCATCAAAATGAAGAGAGAACTGATGAGCACTGGTGGGTGTTGTGTTACTGAGTGGAATGAAAACAAAGTTACTTTTGGAGAACAACTGATATAAATCACTATATTAAAACTTAATCACTGAATATTTTGGCTGCAGTATCCTTTATAGATGCATGCATGACTAGGCAATAATATCTACTCAGGAAAGTTCAATCAACCAGTAACAGGCCAGTAATTTCAACAAACATCTGCTACTTCAGTACCTGTTGTGTGACAGTCAGGGGTATAGTAGCTTATTAAACCATCTAAAAGTGAGCACTTACAATCAAATAATAGTATGTAATCATTTGATGTAGGTAAAATAAGTCCTTAAATCTCTCAACATTGAAATGACCTCCTCTTGAACTAAGAAATACTTCCTTGATATGAATATAAAAGAAAAGGAAAACACAGGATATTTAGCTTCTTTAAGGTAGTGGGCTAAGGGATTTTTTGTTATCCTTTTTATAATCTAAGTCCCTTTGCTGAGAAGTTCTTTTTATGCCTCCATGCCGGCAACAGCCATGGCCACAGGTATTATGTTTTCGGGTTGTCTGTCTGCCCCATTCTCGGGATATTTCAGAATAGGCCTTGAAAGAATTTCTTCAAATTTGGCACAAATATCCACTTGGACTTAAGGATGAACTTAGTAGATTTTGGTGATCAAAGGTCAAGGTCACTGTGACCTCGCATCTATCCCATTCTCTTGTAAATGTGATATCTCAGGAATGCCTGAGGGAATTTCTTGAAATTTGGCACAAACATCAGAAAAAATACACTTAAAACTTTTTATTAAATTCCTTCAAAGTCTTCACTACAAACATTATATGAGTTTTTACAGACATGGATGTAAACTGCAACTTGACTGGTTGACGGAAGCTTACAACTGTCTTTATCCTTCAAGGATAGAGCCATTAAACTACAACTCAGTGTGTTTCATTACAAGGCCACCTTTGTAGGGTTGGAAAAACTCATGTTCACCAGATTAGATCTGGTGTTGCCAACTTGTGCTTGGTGAGGCTCTTGGGTATCTGTTTTTTTAGTTTACTATCATAGTTAAAATTAAAATAGTCAAGATCATTTATTTTTTTGGAATTTTGACTTTGTTGGTATGATGTTTCCTAGTTTCCTAGACTCAGCATGTTTGCTTTGGAACAGAATAACCAAACTGATATTTTTTGAAAAACTATTCTTGTATCCTGTCAGCCTTTATCTCCGTCTCTTTCTCTTCCTGCTGTCTCTCCCTCTCAACAATCAGGTCAGTCATGGTGTCTCGCCAGCGCGCATGTGCTCCCGCAAATCCTGCTCTCACACGACTTGCAACCTGACTATGCAAGAAAAGCAGCAACGGACTCGGGAGAGACGAGGAGGGTAGAGGGGGAACTGAGTAAAAACTGAGGAAAATATGCGGTATAGCTCACCGTCTTCGAGGGCGACCGCGGCACAGGCACGTCACACTAGAAAAGAGAGATAGAGGGAAAGAGAAATGAGAAACATAAGTAAATAGAGAGGGTCTTGTTGGCGACACCGCATCCTCCAGAGACTGTCATCTATTTTCGCTGCCTGACAAGCATGTTCTTTCAGAGCGATGTGCGTCAGGGCAGGGGGAGACACGTTGAATACACAGTGAATCAGCACCATCTCTTTCTAAATCTCCCCCCTTTTGCTATCTCCCTCTTTCTCTCACACACACACATTCATCTCCCCACGGATGTCATGTCACTGACTTGAAGAGAGGAGCATTTGCATTTCTCTTCCCCTGAGTCTCCAAACTCACATGCTGATTCACGTGACAGCGAGTGTGTCGGTGTGAGTGCATCTGAGTGTGTTCGCTGTGTGTGTTTGTTTATGCGAGAATATGCAAACAGATACAATATACATACCTGCTAACAAGCATGTCATGTCTGCACATTTGCACAAGCCTGTTCGGCCTTTTAGCACGTCTTGCACAAACCAGGATGCATGCGCGCGTGTGTATGTGTGTGTTTGTATCATGACACGTGTTGTATATCGTCAAGAAGGGATGCTCTTTAGCCTAACATCTTTACACTGTTAGACATGCAGCTTACAGCAGACAGAAACAGAGCAGGGATCTTGTCAAAGGGGTGTATTCCAGCGGAGAGCCTCAAGACAGGAGAGAACACACGGAAAATATAAAAATCAGCAAAGTTCGACACATATTTCCACCATGCTCAATTTTGCATAAGTATCTCAAGTGACAGAAGGTAAGAGGCTGATAAAACCTGAAGGGGTGAAGTGAATGAGAAACTGTCTGTGTAAACTGCTATGTCTAAATAAGATTAACAGTCTTGATTCAACATAACTAAATATAACTTAATGTATACTGTATAAACATACAGATGCAAGGTAAAATAAAGGAAAAACCACCATCAAATGTCGTAAGGTATTTGGTCACCACAAGCTCCTTGGTATAGATTCTGATTCTGAACTCTACAGGAAGGATGAACACCATTCTTCCAAATTATATGTTTTGATGATGGTGGTGGAGGGCGCAGTCCGACATGTTGCTCTAAAATCTCCCTTAGGTGTTTAACTGGGTTGAGATCTGGTGACTGCATGTGATTCACATCAGTTTTCATCATTGCCCTGTATGGAAGCATCTGCATTTGTTACAGTATGTTTCTCCACTCATTTAGTCAGATTTTTACCTTTAATTTGTCACCTGTCTAAAAGGTATAAACAGTATACTCTCTATGCAATACAGTAGTGCTCCTATTTATTTGGGAAACCCAGATAGCCAGCATTGAGCAAGCACATTTTGGTGTACAGCACACAGTGTATGGCCTGATGATGTCAGATAGACAAGATGGCTCCAGCCCATCCAGACGTTTTTAGAATTTATTGGCAGCCAGCACAGGGGGTCACATAAATTTCCAAAAAATATAAATGTGAATGATTTATTTATCTATTTATTTTTTGACTACCATAAGTTTTCTCCAGTAATCACAAGTATAAAGTTAAAAGAATACTTAAAAAAATCAAACGTGCTGAAAAACGCTCTATTGTATTATCTCCTAGAATCTCAAACATGTCATATCTGCCTTCATCCATGAAAAGGAGCTTAGTGAATTTGTTTTTAAAAACAAAAGCAGAGTTTACAAAGTAATACATATTAAAACAGGATTTCCCTGTAATTATGAATTGGACTTAAAACTTTGAAATAAACCTTAAGTTTATTGGAGAGCAAACAAAATGTAGTATTAATACTAAACATCTAAGGAATTTACAAGGCTGCAAAGTTTATTAAACCCCACAGTATAAAAGCATTGGACAAAACACAACTTAGTGAAGATAGAGGTTATATAGTAGATTCTCTTCATGCAGGAAGAAAATGATAGAATCAGTAGTTTGCAGCTCACTGAAATTAAAGCCATGTTTCCTTTATTACTCTATTGGATAGATGGCTTGGACTATACTTTATTTTGTCTAGTTTACCCTCTAGACTCTCATCTAACTAAGGTACACATAATTTTTCTGTTTTTTTAATTTAATTATTTATTTTATTTTATGTTAATTTAATTTTTACCAAGAAATTACCTTTAACTACCTGAGGTAAAAGGATTTATGCAGCATTTATGTGAACACCTGATCTTATTAATATTTGAAATGAGTCCTGGAAATTATTTGGGGGGAATTAGATGTATTTTCATGACCTATTTAAGACTGCAGAGTCATACTTCTTTCTTGTATGAATGCTGAGGTTTTTTTTGGAATACTAAAGTATATACTGTACACTTTATACATTTTACCAGAAGGGACCAGAAGGAGTTCACAGCCAATTGCAGAGCTCCTGGGGGTTCAATGACTTGATGACAGACTGACGGAGATGGACACATTGGCTGCTGCTGTGATTAACCTTGTGGTTATGAGTCACAGAGGAGGCCGAGTAATTTAACCCAAAAAAAAAAAAAAAAAAAGACGTGAGAGAGCCAAGGAATTTGCGTGAGCATTTTATCTCAACCCCCTCTTAGTCTCTCCCCTGTTCTGACCTGTGGAGCTCAAGTGTTTTAATTAAACTCATTATCTTCAGGGAGAGGGGAAGGGTAAGCAGGAGCAGGGAGGGAACAGGAGGGCAGAGGTGAGAGCATGAGGGCAGGCAGGAGAAGGGTTATGGGAGGCTGAGACCAGAAATGAAAGATGCAGGTGTGAGCCATTTTGTGCCTCTCTGACAGTCCCTCTAACAATGTTCTGAATGATTATATTGTATTCTCCAGTAAGAAAATTCTGCGTATTTCACATGAATGGATGGATTATGATAGCCAGATTTGATATTGTCAAGCAAACAAAACTCAAATACGGATGGGGAGGTGAAAGTTTGTGTTTGGAAATCAAGAAAGATCAAGTTCATGATAAAGAGAAAGGAGTTATGTCCATGTACTAAAATGTGTTTGTTTGTCTTACACTTACAAGATAAGGGAAGGAGAAGAAACAATATAACGGTAGAACATATCACTTTAATAGGATACACTGGTGAGACACCTGATTTGTTTATATTAACTTATCTTAAAATTAGCATTTTAGGTACTTACACTATGCTTGTTCAGAGAAACCCACAAGGAGTGCAAACAGAAAAAGATCATTAACATTACAAACAACCAACAGAGAGACCTGCAAGATCAGGGTCAAAGCACCTGCAGTCTGACAGATAAAATATACATAAATCCACACTGCATTCACTCAGAAAGTGGATATTCAGGCAGGTCATTATTTCTTGAGTTTACATCACCTTCCTCTCCTTCAGCAAACATGTTCTTGTCAAATGCATCAGAGCGACTGTAGTAGATAAAAGCTGCAGCTCTTGTCACTGTCCTTGATACGTTGACAAGCAGATTTTCTGAAAAATACTCAAAGAGTATAAGTATATGTACACCTCTATTATAGATAATACTATAAGGTCTGAAGTCAGAAGGTTGCGCTTGTTAGTTCCATAAATGAGAGGTCACATGCAGGTTCAATATCTACAGTGTCAATCAAATTGATTAACATTTTCCGTCAGTGAGAAGTGCTAAATGTATACAATGCAGTGCCCTGTGCATCACTTGAGCAGCTGGCATAAACCCCTGCATATTGAGTTGTTTGGCACATTGAAATAACAGATGTAGTCAATTTGGCACGCCTTATATTTTGCGAGCAACATCAAAACGATTAAGTTTATCTTAAAATATTAATAATGATATAAATTAAAAGTTTAAAGGGGACATATTATGCTTTTGTGTGATTTTCTGTTATTTTTATACCATTATGATGTTGGATGTTAAACATGGTCAAAGTTCCAAAACTTGAAAGTCAAGGCAGGGCTTTAGCCTGCTCTGAATGCTTCACTTGCAATGTCATCTCTACTTCCTCTTCATGATGACATCATATTGTTCACACATGCCCATAAATGGCCGTCCGTTCCATAGTCTTTGTTGCTAATGTTGCTCCATGGGTTGTTCACCTTGTCCACTCGCTTATTTCAGGGCTCCAGTATGTACAAATGTATTTGAGGAGTTTCCATTTCGAGTAAAGAACGAGAAAAAAAAGAGAAATCCTACTACTACTGTTGTTTACGTAGCCTCCTGAGCCGCTGGAGCCAAAAGAAGTCGGCCCGAGGAGCAGCTTCCAGGAGCTGGCCAATCAGAACATAGCGGCCTCCATGGGAGGGCGGCCTTAAAGAGACAAGAGCTGAAACAGCCTGTTTTAGACAGAGACTGAACTGAGGGACAGCATAAAGGGCCAGTATAAGATAAATAAGGAGTTTTTTTTAACTGTAAATCATGAAAAGATACTCCAGTATAGCCCCAGAATACAAATATAGATCTGGAAATGTGCATGATACTTCCCTTTAACCAGGATAAAGTGACTCCTGGAACTGGCATGACGTGATCTGCTAGAGATAAAATGTATCACTCTGTTGGAGTTCTTGGAACTACAGAGATCCGATCCATTAAAATGTGCCTTGATCAGCCCCAGATATCTCTACTTTGTTTATAACAGTGTCATAGTTTTTGAAATTTGGGAATACATTTTTTAAAACCCCAGAGGTATGCATTAATGTGAGGGTTTCTGCCTCATTTTGATTCAGATTCAAGTCAAGGGTCCCAAATGTGATAACTATGTAAGCCATCGGAAGTCACAGGAAGGTTAGAAACAGGCCATCTATCTATACTAACTTTGTCACTGTTTTCCATCCTTTCTTCCCTATCACACTGGCACCATCTTAACGACTTTGTGCATTTAAGCATTCATCAAAGCTACAGGCAATAAATCAACCATATCGCAACATGTCAACGCTCTCGGTGACTGATAATTTGTGATTCTTAAAGCAATGCACACTAATACACCCACATCCAGGTGCACACACACGTGTCCTCCCTAACCTACACAAAAAAGAAAACTTGCCACATTTACAGCACTTGATGGCATGGGTGGCAATAAGGTGAGGAGAAGACAAATAAGTAAGTCCTACTATGTGTAGCACTATAAGGTATGTCCACTGATATCACTGATACTTATTTCATTGAAACTTTGTTTAGAGATTTGCCCACCTGAATCACAGTATCAACTGATATGATGCGGCCCTTAACATGGGTCCTGCTTCAGTAATCTTGAGGCTTTGTCTTTAAGACTATCCCTGTATACAGTACAGTATATTGCATATTCCCAAATTATTGTGTTTATTCCATTTACTGGACAGTAAACCTAGGGCCAGTATCCCAGCATTTAAAAACAACTGTTCAGGTTGTACAGAGTGTAAGGAACATGGGGGTTAAAAGGGGCCCTGCAGTTCATTTTTGCCCCAGCAGGTTGATCCAGCCATGTACTTATCAAGCTACTTTCTCCCCCTGTGAATTTTACTGAGGTGAATAAAAAACCCATATCTGGACAAACAACAGACATCCAAATTCAACACTTCATTATGACTTGAACACAAGCAGAGAAAAGCACAAGAAAGCTGCTTGCAGTGTTTAATTAAACTGTCTTCAGCAGTTGTCCAGGCTGGTCCTGTGCTGGAGTCGATTGGCCATTAGGCTCAGCAGTAACTGAGGGTTGTAAAGTGAGGAATACTGATGTACCCTTAATGGACATTTCATTGTCACTGCTGGGAACATTGTTAGGGTCTGTTAGCCTCACATGGCAGTGACATCGAACCAATTACAATGTTTATGGAGTCTAATTAATTAAAAAGACCTTCTGACTTTGGATGTGTAGGAATTTTTAGACGTTGTGCAGGAAAAAAATGATTACTGTTGGGAGGAAAGTGTGCACCATCTGTGTGATCTTAAAATATGTTATTTTACACCATCAATGTGTTTTGGGGTTTACATCCATATGCGTGTGTGCTTCATGGGGTCAACAACATCATTGCATCACATGTAGTCCATACTAGGGCTGTCATGATTTATTTGAATGTGAATTTGTGGGGGAAACAATTAAATATTTGACCTGTAATGATCTGTTCAAATTCTAATTCACAGTCTATTAAGTGTAACCATTTGTGCCTTATACTAATGCAAAGTGAAGAAAACTAACGTGCTTTGCTGGAAGGGTAATCATGACACCAAACTATAGTAACTGAGATGTGTGGAAGCATTTTGGATTTGACACCAGAGATGGAAAGATAAGGAATAAAGGTAAATGGCAGTTCTTATTTGTTCAAACTTGATTTTTTTTTAAAAATGAAAGCTCTAATCCACACAGATAAGACAGGCAGATTATGGGCATTAAATTGCCAGGCTTCATGAGTCAGATCGTTACATTCAAAAACAATTGTTATCCTTATTAGTTCAAGTTTGCCAAGCAGCCAGTAAACAGTCACTGGCCAACAATGTGGCTCTCATGTTGTCAAATTCAACACTGACACCCAGAACTAATGCTATAATGCTATTCACATACTTTTGGTGAAAGAAATACGCCACTTTTCCAAATTATATTAATTCAGGTTTGTTTTTTCCCCTTAATTAGCAGCAATAAAGAGCTGAATATGACAATATCAGATGGGCTCCTGAATCCTGAACCTCAAACTTGGACTTAAAAAAATGGGACATTTTGCAAAATAACCTTCAAATAATCTTCAGAAAGGACTCTAAAGAAGAGGTAACAGCATTAATCAGCAAGAACAAAAGAGAAAATATCATCTTTGGATATATTTTTTAAAATCAAAACAACTAGCTAGCTGTCAACTGCTACCTGCCACTGTTCAAAAGGAGACACTCAAAAGGAGAAAACTGCACTGAGAAAGGTAACAGAAGAATTATTTTGTGAAGACAAGAAGAGAAATTAAAGGGTCTCTCTCTATCTCTCTCCATGAGCTGGTGTGATGGCGGTATGACCAACGTTTGTGGTGGCCTGTCCTAGTTCTGACTATGCAGTGTCTTTGTCCATGTCTACGTCTGTGTCATCGTGTAGAGTGCAAGAGAAATATGTCTATGATCGTCAGTTTCTTTTGGACATTTGTAACAAAGACTTTTGCTACAAGAAATACTGGCTTGGAAGAGCTAAATCAGAAAACCAAAAGAGACCACAGCCACAGCGGAGGAGTGCAAGCTAGGCTAACTGCTAACTCATATCGGCAGTTCCAGTAATTATGCTGTCTAATGCTCCGTTCTCTGGACAGCAAAATGGATTATATAACCCCACCATCAGTGCTGGTCATTCATTGACATGCACGAGCTGTCAACATCAAACTGAGACATGCACTTTCTCTCTAAATGCACTTTGATGCACTGTGCTACAAACTGTTCTTTTTTGTTTTGTTTTGTTTTGTTTATCTCTCTTGGGATTTATATGTTTTTATCATTTTTAAGGGAATCTTTAGATATATATCTTTATCCTTTCTGTTGTTGTTGCACTGCAGTGGGCTGAGAGGAACAGCATTTTGTTTTGTTTTTTTTATGTATCCGAGTACATAAGAAAATGACAAACTTCATTTTGAATCTATTAAGACATGACAAAAAACAACCTAAGTAAGAAGCAAGACACCAGAGAAAAGATCTGAGGGTTTCTTCAGGGCAGAATTTAAAAAGTACTGTATAAGGAAACAGGCGAGTAGATGTAAATGAGAGGAGGAGATCATTTTCCTCTGGGTTATTTGAAGCTGTGTTAATGAACGTGTGAAAAAATGTCCACTTATGCACATATTCCAATTTAACTTCAATAATTTCTTTCTGAAACAGTTTGCATCCATTCCCAATTGAATAATTTATCATGTTAATTCCCTACATAGCAGAAAATGACATCTTAAATCAAAGTACTGAACTGAAACGCAACTGAAAACAATTTGTAGAACTATTACCCAAGCCACAAAGATTTAATGTAGTGGGTACTTTTACAACAGTACTCAGTTTAAAAGGGTATTTGTCAGGAAACAGTATATCTTCTGACATATGTAATTATAACTCTGTTTTGCATCATTGTCCTTGCTACATAACACCAAGCCCAGAATGAAACTGGCTCTTGAACTAGATCAAGCAAGCATGTGTCCAAAAGAGCTGATCTATGCACCATTAGCGGGGGATCTTTAGAGAAAATCAGAGCTGAGTAATTAAACTGTAGCGTTGTTCAAACAATGATGGGAGTCTATATTGATTGATGGTTGGCTAAAGGTGTGAGGATATCTCAGATTGTGGTGGTAATGCTGACTCAGCAGGAAATTGAGGTGACTTTTTCTTGGCCCACGAACAGGACGTTTGCATTCTCCAAGCAATTTGGCACTAAGCAGTCTATAGCTAAAGTAATTAATTACCTCATGTTTGGCACTTGTTTATGCCATAAACATATCATCCGCCAGCAATTTTTTAGATCTCTCTCAATTCCACCACCATTTTGAGCAAAGGGCTTGTTGGAGCAATAAGAGGAGAGGCTGTCCAACCTCCCTATGATAGCCAATATCCCCCCCTTTTGCAAAAAAGTGTCCTTGGGCAAAAAACTGAATCCTCAGTAGCTCCAGAGGTGGTGTTTAGTAGCTGACCCCGATCTAACCTCACTTTAGAAGGCGATAAAAGGAACATTTCTCCACAGAAATCAATGAAGAATCACGTCTCCCACAGATTCCCCCAACATTTATTAGGTCAATTCAAAAAACCCCCCAGGTACAGAAGAAGGGTAACTAATTTTTAAAAATCCTACCAGTGCCTTTCCCGGGAAAGAAAATCTGTATCAGCATTATTTTCTTATTTTGTGGTTGATTATTTGGTTTATTGGTTGGTTTGTTGAAGATTTGTTTATTTGGTAGGTTGGTTGTTTGTTTGGTTGGTTTGTTGTTTGGATGGTTCATTAGTTACAGCATTTTGGTTTTGTCTGTTTGGTTATTTTGTTGGTTGGCTGTTTGGATTGTTGGTTGTTTAGTTGGTTCATTAATTTGTTTTGGTCAGTTATTTAATTGGTTGGTTGGTTATTTGGTTGGTATTCATTTATTTATTTATTCATTCATTTACTTTTTCATTTGTTTTTTACTGGTATTAAAAACGAATCATATTTATGTCCAGTTTCTTCCAATATGCATTACTTGGATGGAAAAACATTGATGATTCTGCAGATGATAGTTGCAGACACATCCACTTTAAGACATGAGGAAATGTAATCCAGGCTCAAGACTCCTGTCAGTTGCCCTCCTCATGTACTCAAGTTGACCAGACGATTGATTGCAGGTTGGCAGGAGATGTGAATAGAGCTGTGTCTTCAGTTGATGAAGGGAGCGCTGATTCAGCAGGGATTTAGAAGGGTAAGGTGACTCATTTCTAATACTCCCAATGAGTGTTTTATTAGTTTAGTTTCACAGACCATAAAATTAATTGACACAGCGAACTGCACTATAGAGTATATGGATTTTTGAGGGTTTTGCTCAGTAGCAGCAGCCCAAAAACAGTTTACTTCATACTATATATGTATGTAGACACAGCAAATGATGGTGAACTATTTAACTTCTAGAACTGTCCGTCTTTTCCCCTAGCACTGCTGTGGCTGGTTGAACTTCTAATGATTGCACCAACTTTGCGCAGCCTCAAGGGACTTGTCTTTGGAGGCTACAGTACAGTATATGACCCATATTACTACTGTGAAATTAGTAACCTCGCTCACTGGATGCAGTAAAACTCTTGCAGGAATGGTGTTGATTTACAGTACCATCTACAGTAGGCCCTTTTAAATAAGTAGGACACTCAAAACCTTCAGTCTTTGCTTCAATAGGTTCATTCACATGAAATTATAGGGCCTTTGTTAAACCTACACCTGTTTTATAATCAGTACTCCGTGTGTCTTTCCGTTTTTCTGGGTTGAGTTGATCGCCATCACTTGGTGCATTGGCTCACCTTGGTTGACTGACTTGACAGTAAGCAGACGTTCATTGTAAAGCAACATTTAAACTCATTAGAAATAATTTATCAAGATGATAAGCCAGTCAAATGTCATAATTCAGCATTAATGTTAGTGGAATCTGTGGGTGTGGCCAGTGTGTAACATCGTTTGTACAGCCAACATTTACAGTTTTTTTTAACGATTGGTTACATGGTTGAATACTCAGTCCACATCTTCAAAACTCTTCACACACTCAACTTTAGCAACAGTTCATTTTATACACAAAACCAAATCCTTCCAGCAGACACTAACATTTTCAAGTGACAACTACTCATGTGTCAATCAGAACACACTGAGTTAAAAAACACTAACAACTAGCAACACATGATGCATATTTTTATGGCAGTCTTTGAGGTAGTAAATCACTTTGTGATCTGTAGTTTTTTGTATATGTGTATATGTTGTTTTTTAAATTGTTGGTAGTGTAAAAAATGTGTATATTGTGTAAACAAACTTACTACAAAATACAGTGCGACTTATATAGAATGTACTACAGGATATTCTACAGGAAGATTCATAGAAATGCTGCAGGAAAGGTTTCAATGGGCCTTCAATTTCTTGTTTTTAGTTGGAGGGTTGGTTTAATATAGATGTATTTCAATGTGGTTATGATTTGGCAGTTTTGAAGTGAGTATGTAAGCTTTTGCAAAATGGGCTGCAGATCCAAAGAGGTTTGTTGGTTGTTTGTGTTTGAGTAAGAAAGTTATTTGAAGGCTGTAGTCATTGAAGGCTTTTTTGTGTGAAAGCAATGCAAATGTTTTCACAGTTTGATCCATAATTGCTGCTGTTGTTTTTATGACTCAGACTCAGTATTGAACCATGCATGTAACCAGCCATAAAAAACTGTAAACCAAAATATGGTTTATGTTCGGGAGTCAAGAGTGTGTTTTGCTTTTGTTTTTCTATATTACTGTAAGCTGCAGTTTAGCTTTTGCTCTGTTGATGCATTTATATGAGATGCTGTTTGTTAATATTGATTATTGCAGTTTTCACCAACAAAAGAAAAGACCTTTATGTGTTGTCAAAATCACAAAGTAAAAATGTTGACAACCCTCAGCCCTCCTGTCTTAAATTGTTTCTCTTTCTTGGCCGGGTCAACTTGAGTTCTGGATGTGAAGTTTATTGATCCGTCCTGAGAAATAGATTGAAAGCTGCCAGTGACACTGTTTCCCACAGACAGTTTAAGTCTTTTTGTTTGCCCATTGACAATCCATCTGATGAGTGTACAATTACAGTGAGTGTGTTGTAAGTAAGGAGACAGTAAAGGCAGATACTAAGAAACCAGAGTGTGAAGACAAGGTGAAGAGAATAGAAAAAACAGCCCCTTGTGAAGAGGAGGGGAGCTTGGAGCTTTAAGCAGGAGGCCGAATTGGCAAAGATGCAAAACAGAATGCAATATAAACATAATCTTTATGGATCATTCATTTCATTTGAATGCATCATTCTTCACCTACTCACAAGAGGCTTCGCTGATGACAACTCACCTCAAAATAAACATATCTCAGGGAAAAATATGGAGACACATCATTAGCCTCCTCCATGGCACCACTGCAATGCTTAATTTAATACAAACAACTTCACAGAGGATGCAACTTCAAAATTAGTCCTTATGAGTAAGTTGTTGTGCTTTATTTTTATTTCAGTCTGCTGAGCATGCGTGCCACTTTTAAAGGACCAGTGTGTAAGATTTAGTGGCATCTAGCAGTGAGGTTGCAGATTGCAACCAACTGAAAACACCTCCCCTCACCCTCCCCTTCCAAGCATGTAGGAGAACCTACGGTAGCCAGGAAAGGCCCTCTCTAGAGCCAGTGTTTGGTTTGTCTGTTCTGGGCTACTGTAGAAACATGGCGGTGCAACATGGCAGCCTCCGTGGAAGTGGACCTGCTCCCTATGTAGATATAAAGGGCTCATTCTAAGGTAACAAAAACACAACAATTCTTATTTTCATGGGATTATACACTAAATAAAACATACTTATGAGTATTATATTCCATTTCTGCCAAGGCCATCACACTAGATGCCACTAAATCTTACACACTGGTCCTTTAAGGGACATCCTGCTTCACACTCAATTACTATCTTACCCAACTTCCTCCCCTCGATTGTTATCCTCAGTCTCAGTCCTTTCACACTCTTCATCACTTGTTCCTCTGGTACTCCCTTCCTATATTCGTCTTCCCACCCCTCTTTAATGTCCTGCCATACATCTCCTCTTTTTTTCCATTTCCTATCCTCACTGCTCCTTTTCCTCTGTGTCTTTTAACTCCCACCATCTTTCTTCCCACACTTTTCATAACATCTATATTCAAACATCTTTCTGCAACTATACTGTTTCATTTGCTATTTTAGTGTGATTTTTTTTTTGAAGACAGGATCATAAACAACTAAAATAACTCTACTTCTATTTATCCAAGTTTAGCATGAAAATGTCTTTTAAATATCTCCTGTGGCTGTATTTATTTTGCCCTTCCTCCAAATTCCACTAATTTTTGACCATGTTGTGTCTAGAAAATGAAGAGATTTTGATCTCATTGTAAGCAAAACCACCAGTATTGCAATACCTAATAGTAGCCTCGAGGAATCAAACTGGGCTATCAACTATTTTGACATTCCTATATCAGTGGTGTCAGTGTGCATGTTGCAAAGATGTTTATTGCTGTTATTTCACTCCAATATGATTGAAATTTGTTTTGTGCTTAGCTTCAATCGTCAATCAGTGAGTCCTGCCTCAAAAACACCAAAAACACCAAGCACCAATATGTGCAGCCAAGTATAACACTGCATGGTACTGTATTCCATTTCATCTTCTCTCCCATTTTTATTCTCATTTCTTCTTTCATGTTCAAGTGTCTATTCCCTGTTTGTTTACTCCTACACTCTAGCTCCCTTCCTGTTTCCTTTCCCTCTCTACCTTTCATTTTCATCCATTCTCAGTCTTGCACATCCTCTGAGTCCAAGATCTGTCTAATCTAAAAGATGGTAGAAACTGCAAGCCGATGGTGTGGACTCATGTAAGGTCCAGTCGGGAGGTTTTAATTGCAACCAGCTTGATTTTACTGATCAGTGGCTCCTCTTTGGTTGAAGCTGTGCCAGATATCAAAAGCAACTGTTTGTTTGAATGAGAGGCTTCAGAATCATGACCTTCAATGTCACATGGTTCAGTCTCACTGGTGGGGTAGCTATTCTTATTTCTGTCTTTCACCTGCACAGTAGAATAATAAAAAAATTACCCATGTAGACTGCTGAATTCTTACTTATTTTTCTTCATCTTTTCCTGTCACATTTGTCTCTTTTTTTTGTTTGTTCATTCTTCACTGCTCTTTCTCTCCCTGTCCTCCCCTCCTAAGCTGTAAAGCAGCACCTGCAGTGGACAGCTAGAGGAATCTAAATGCCTGCTTGCAGTTGCATCATACTTTACTGTAACAGTATGCTGGCTAAAATGAGTCACTGTAGCCATGAATATTCGGCATGACTCATAAATACTGCTTTATTCGTTTAGTACAAATACATTAACCTGAGAAAAATTTTGTCGCCTGTTCCAACATCAGAAGGCATAAGCAATGCTCTGCCAACTGCTGATATGAGAGATGTGAGGTATTTGTCTGCTCTAATCTGCGCATTCAGCTCATCTACATTTTTGAAAAATAAAAGGCTCCTGAGGCTTGTACTATTCCAGTAAACACAATGACGGCGGGCCTTTTCTTTCACTTCCAGCTACAGTACCTGACCTCAACTTTGCATCTCTCTAAGCAAGTTCCTTGCATTTAAATACACTATCATTTGCTTTGCAAACCCTTACAAAATCAATGTAAATCTTTGATGTAAAAGTGCACTGTTGTCTTTCCAGCAGAATGTTCTGCCTTAGGGAACGATGTCCTGAGATGCCTTGCTACATGTACTGGTTTGCATTAAATCACACGGTAAGTGGAAGGACACTGCTTAGCAAACCAACTGTAAAAGCAGTGGTTCATCTCAGGAGCTTCTCCTTAGAAAGGAATACACAGCAGAGAATATTGAGGTAGAGAATATTCAGCCAGACACAGGAACAAATACTACTCAAAAAAGTAAAAAGACCCCCAATTAGTTTATTAAGTTTATTTTTTCTAGTTACCTAGCCACAACATCTACTTCAGGTTTCATTTTGTCCATGCACATGTATGTCAGTGTCATTTGTAAGCAGAAGTCTACAATTTTGTTGATTATAAATAATAGTCGGGTCCCAAACCTGTCAAAAGAGCTGGGGAGAGTTAAAACAGCTGCAGTTTTAAGGGACAAAACTCTCAAATAGAGCTCCAGCAGTATAACTAAAAAATTGATATGTGGATCAGGTTCAGTTTCAAACATTGAGACTCTGACGGTACTGCCAGGCATATAAACTGGAACATTTTCTGATACTGACATATACAGGTACAAGAGGGCAGGGACTGGGGCTTATTGAACATGGCCCAGGCTCTTGGAAAAATGGCTCTGTGTATTAGTGGAACCAGCACTGTGGATTTAAGGGCTTGGACACAGGGGAGATCATTTAGAGACAGACTGCAGCTTGTTGCTGCCTCGAAAGGCTTTAAACAAGCATTATAATGATAACTGTGACACAGAAATGTTAAAAACTATATATATCTTCATTCACAGTACAGTTAAAGTTGTCTATAAAGTCCAGATTAGGACTTTTACAAGTAGATGACAACTAGCTGTTTAAATTCAGTGATAAATCTGAGGGAGGTGGACCACAGAACATGTCAATTAGAATTTTTAAAGAACATTAAAGAAGAGACAAAAGTTATGCATTAATAACTCAGACTGCTGACAAGAAATGTCATAACAGAATAAATGTTGAAGCAGATGTTCAGAAGATCTGCTTTGTTTGCCAGGTGGAGTGAGTGGACTGCTTAGGTGCAGGAGCTCCGTCACCAGCACCCTTGTTAAAACAGGGATTGAGATGAATGACATGACACAGGGGCAGAGATGGACTGGAGCATCAACTTTCCTAATGGTTAAGCTCCTAGGAAACAAGTCCAGCATGTGGTCAACAGTACAGCCATCTGGTAAGTTCATCCGGAACAACAAACGTGTTGCTCAGCTGGAGTTCACTGAAGCCAGGTGGACAGGAAAGACTCCGACCTTGTTTTTTATGTGCAAAACTATTGAATATTTGATAAACTGTACATAATGATGCAATACAAATCAACACCACCACAAACTATAGCTCCAGAATAAAAACAAAGTCAACACCTCTCTGACAGCCCCAAAAAACCTATAATGGTAAGCTTAATAAAAAGGTAAGACTAATTGCAAGGCTACTGTATTGGATGGATTTAGCTGTGCAACTCAGCGTGTGTTATAATGTTTAAACACTTTTATGACTTGTGCTGAATGTCTTCAAACATTATTTTTATAGTGGAAACTAATATTGCATGAGAATTTAGTGTTATAACAAAGGAGGTATCTGCATAAACAGCAAGGGAGGTGGCCTGCTGACTGAATGAAAATTGACCAATCAACCAAAATTGACCAAATTGTGCATCACAATATAACGGCAAATCATAAAAAAATAATTTAGTTGAACACTCATACTGTTCACTCTATTACAGCTATTGTTGAGGCATAACCACAGCACTTTAATATAGCTCAGTTCTGCTGTATACTAGAGCCATCAATGTAAAAATCACTGGAACACTAGCTCATGCCCCCGAGATGAACACTAATATGAATCTCGAGCTGCTTCGATGTTTTTCTCATTAAAGTTCAGGAATGGGGTTTTTGGTAAGGGCAACATTTTTTTCTAAAGTATGTTTTAAACAAACTGCTGTCCTGGATTCTCTTTTCATAGATTCTCATTTGCAGGATTCAGCACCCTGGTGAAATTCTGCAAGGAGAGTTGAGTGTGATGTTTTCCATTGGAGGCCTGTTTGTTAAAACGCGCTGCAGGGTAGCTCCTATTCCCACAACTGCCAACCGCTGAGGTTGCAGTCTTGCGTAGCCGTGCATGCCTCCAAGACTTCCAAGGATCGGTTGGTCCTTCTGTGGGAACTTCAGGGTCCAAACTCTCCCACAGACATTGTACCGCCTCTTTAAGCTATCCTTGACACTGGCTTACACGTGTGGACACGCACTGCACATACATGTATGCATGCGACTGACACAGACACACACTCATCCTCAAAGGGGAACCCGTTGCTATTATTTCCAATCCTCACCCCACCCAGATTAAAATGTGACGGCTTGCTTATTGCTCTCCTCCTCTTTTTTTCTTGTGCTGTCAGACATTGATTTCCCTGGTCTGATCTAATCCTGGGTTCACATAGTTGAGCATTAATTAGAGAGAGAGAGATGGAGTAGGAGAGAGAACAAGAGAGAGCCTGTATTACAGACGCCCAAGGCTTTAAAACTGCAGGTTCAGTGTTGGATCAAGGGCCAGCAGAGAGAAAGATGCGCAGAATCCATGAGTCAACCAGCTGCTTTTATTTCATTTGTGTTTTCCAGACCTCAGGGTATCCTGTAAACTGCATTTGGTAATCAAATCTGTAGTTTCTCACTTCCCTTTCTCCGTTGCTATTTTTTTTTTCCCAACTTCTGCTCTCCCTGTCAGGGTCCAGGTTGCTTGGATCTGAAACCACAGTATCTGTCACTTTGGAATGAAGCTTTCTCAAGGCCTCTGCTGTAAGGAGCACTAGGTCTCTTTCTGCCTTTATGGAAACTTGATTGAAGAGAGTTGAAAGGAGCTGTCTCCCTGCTCGGGGAAAAAAGGGCACAAGAGCTCCTGTGTGCCACTCACCGTCTGAAGAAACTCGCACCTAACTCTTTTTGGTCTGTGTAGCTTTGCTTCCATCTACTGGACAGAGGGGGAACAGCATGGAGACGTGGGTGTGTGTGTTGGGGGGGTGAGATTGTGGGAGGGGGGGGGGCAACACAGTCAGAGACAGCTTATGTGTCTTGTGTCAGTAAAAGTTTATTTCTTTCAGTGAAAGGATCATTGTAATGACTTACTAACTTATGACACCTTGCTGAGTTCTGTAAACAATCTGTCTCCTCACCATCTCTCACTAATTTTGCTCTTGCTGCTCTGGGATCCTTCCACACAAAACCAACACATCTCTCCTCATGCATGAGTTAATAGTGTCTGGAAGATTTTTATATGTTTTCTGTGCATGCTAGTGGTTTAAAAAATGCTGCATTAAACTAGAGGGACTCTAGGGACTGGTTAAAATTGATCAATATTATTTCTTCAGTGATTTGGGCTGGGAAACGATTTATGACTCTTATTATCTGATTCTTAATCAGTTCACACATTACAGCTCTTGTAAATCTTGAACATTATAGTTTATCTTGTCTGCTGCAATGGTTTCTACTTTTTCACGTGGACACAGTGCAACCTTGGACAATGTGCTGCAGCACACAACCTTGATTGATAATGTATACTATGAATTGTTATAGCATGCTTGAGAAACCACTTGTCAATGTAGTGAAAATAAACAACCCATAACAGTAGTATAAACTCTCTCATATCTGCTCAGGAACCAATTCTGTTAACTTGATAGCAGTCTTATGAATCTTTGAGTTATAGCAAAGAAATTATTCCGTAACTATGATGAGAAGATTATGACAACCAAAGGTTGTTAGCTCTTATGTTGCTATATGACTTGTAAATGAAACTCTTTAATTTGCTGCGCATTTGCGCTCATTACAATGAGGCTAAATTGTTAAGTGTGGCATGGTTGCCTGTGGGCCAAAGCTTGAGTACTTTCACATGGGTTTTCTGGTTGGCAGCAGCTGTGTTCTGCCAATTAGACGCATTGTGTGTGTGTGTGTGAGAGAGAGAGAGAGAGAGAGAGAGAGAGAGTGTGAGTGTGTATTAGTGCATTTATCTCCAAACAAATACATTTCAGTCCTTCTTACCCTTGGGGTACATGCTGCCTGAGCCTTGGCAACACTACAGTGTTCATACACAAACACACACTATCCTCACACTCACATCAGATCCCCCAATCTCCCCGTACCCATGTCCCTGCCCCCAACAGGCCCTGAGTTGCTCTAGGGTAGACAAACACACCAACTCCCTCTCTCATCAATTCAGATCTAATGCTGCCTAAATATGGAATGAGCTGTGGTGAAGACGACAGAAGGAACAGCAGGCAGGAAGGCTAAGAATGAAAATAAAATGAAAAAAGCGGTAAAATGATCGATATTTCATGACTATATCCAACACTTTACATGTGGTGAAACACAACGGCTACAATATGAATATCCCCTTGATGTCAGAAATTGTGTTTTTTCCGAAAACAGTTCAACTGATTCACTGGATGAGATAAAAGGGATGTTTTGGTTTCACTCATAAAGGTACTAGTTAAGGTTTGAACAATGTCTGATGTTGCCTGGGCTCAGTATTCATGTCCAAAAGCATTTCCTAAAATTGTAGGATATGTTTATAGTGGTGTTTTACCTGCTGTTGGAAAACAAGAACGCTGGTGAGAACATTAGTTTCAAATTTGAATTGAATAAAGTATTGAGTGCTATTTGCAGGGTGTTATCCAGTGCACTGTGTGTCAAAATCATTCACTTATGTTTTAGTCCACTGAAATGCAATATGAAACACAATTGGCATTTAAACTTACTGGTCTTGATGGAGGTCACTCTCTGACCAAAGCAAAGAAATGAATGTGGGGGAATGTGGCTTTTTTTATTTGAAAAAGTTAACTGCAATCATTTGTCTGTATGAAATCAAAGTGTACTTATTGACGACCACCACTGCTGAATGTCTATGTTCTTTTGCAGAAACATAAATTGGTCTTTGTGTTGTGGAGTACTCTCCTGTGCTGTTTCTAAAGTTGCTAGTACCAGAAAAACCGATGCACAATGCCATATGGGTGAGGGTCCTTTTATATGAAACAGGCAGTGGACCAAGTTATTTTCTTCAGTTGATCAAAGTTGGCTTCAAGTTTTGTGAAGTGGTGCAATGTGCATTGGTTTTCCAGCTCATCATCCATTAGTCTCTAGACACACAGTATGTCATCAAATTCAAAAATACTTCACCTTCAAAGTTAGTTATTTGGATAATAAATCCAAAATACACTGAAACGCTTGCCCTCATTAAAGACAAACTCTTGATAATGTCCGTCTTGGAGCTGTGCTTTGCCCTCAGGATGAGAATCCATAAAAGTATTAAGAACATGCAAAACCTGTTTTTTGGAATCAATTCAGAATTGTTCTTATGTGAATCAATTTGTTCCCCCAGCCCTAAATGACAAGCCAAAATGTCAGCCATTTATAAAAGGTTTAATGTACAAAGACAAGAGCAAAAACTGTTACTGCAACATACAACTGGGCATACAGAGATAAAACTACTTGTAGTTTTCTCATCACACAATAATAAGCTAATAAAAAGCTTTGTGTCACATTTAAATATCAATACATTATAACCTCATTAAGAAACATTAGTATAATCACAGTAATTAGTGCGCTTACTAGAAACAAACACAACCCATCACCTCAGTATGCCTTTACGCTACATTTTACAGTGTATGCCACCAGGACAGATTTTTCAGGAATTCTCTGTTGGGTTACTTTATGGCTACAGGGGAGATTGTTCTACATTTCAAAGTAGAAGTGAGCTTGAACTTTTCAAGTAATATACAACCTCTATTCTACCTCCACTACAATAACTCAACTTCCTCTTTTTCCAGCCTCACTGATTGGCTGCAAAATTTGCTGCTATCGGTTTATCAGTTTTTATCTGTCTTTGTGTACTTCAAAAAATACACACAGCATGAGTGAGACTGTCTTCCCAAGAAAAATCAGAATCATCAAGTGCCCCAATACAACATACAATTACATTGATTTTCCAACTACAAGTCAACATTGTTTTTTTAAACCATGACCACAATTACGATTATAACCATAACCACATAGTTATTATTATATAACGATGCAAGTCGGAAGGAAGTAGTAGTTTTAACCCAAACCATATGTAACCATAGCATTGTCACATCATGAAACATATCTATTTATTCAGCAGTAATTTCTAACAGTTTTGGAAGGCACAGAGACATGATATCATCCTGCAGATAGGAGCACCAGATCAGAAAACACTTGTGTGCATGGACCAACAACCTATTTTGTGTCTGGTATATTTTTCCCTTTCTTCTCTACACAGAAAGCTTAATTTTTAATCTCCAGAAAAAATAATTGATGGATGGATAAAAGCTTGAGTGCTCTGGGGTCCCCTTGCCAGACTGTATGTCCTCTAACTCCCACGGCGAGAACCATGGGTTGAACAAAACTCACACAAGCAAACGTGTGCACACTGGTATAGCACTAATAAGGGTTGTGTGCCAGTTTTGACAGCTGTGTTTGTGAGAAACCTCTGGGCACTGAGACCTGAACCAGGCTGCCTTCCCATCCCTGCTGTTGGCTTGGCTCAAGCTGATGCCATACACATACATAAATAACAAACACACATGAACACACAAACACCAAAAACAGGACAAACAACATGAGAATTGGCAGATAAGGGATACATTTTTCAGGTGACTTCTGTTTTCACCCACGCACTCAAATTGTGGGTAAATATTTTAATTATGAACTTTTCTCCCACAAAACCAACCACCAACCATCCCCATCTCACAAGACAGAGAACTGAAAATGACAGCAGTCTGTTGGAAGGTCATAGCCTGTGCACTACATATCCATTTGAGCTTTTTGGCATGGCGATCTGCTATGATAATGGCTGCCCGGAGGGCCTACTCTCTGGATGGATGAAGCTGTTTTAATCTCGGAGAGGCAGACCTCTGTGACCTTGTCAGGAGATGTCCTAGGTCTGGGTGACTGACAAGACTCCCCACAGGCACGGCACATAGTAGGGGAGCAGTGGAGAGTGTTGGGAAAAGAATGATGAGACGGAGAGTGTGCAGAACTCACTTCTTATGCTCAGATACAAGGGAAATATGGAGGGTCTGCAGAGAAACGCAGAATAAAGTCAGGTATAGTGCGTCAGAAATAAAATATGCAAATAAAGCAACCTGATAGACAAAATTTCAGTGACACTGAGATCCAAAAGTGGTTATTAGTATGCTGCTGCTTTACTGGCTACTTACAGCAGCAGGTGCAAAACTGAAGCTGAAAGACAGAAATGGGAAATAGGGCTGTAGAATGCTTCTCAAGTCTGTAGGGGGTGAGTGTTTGATATAAATATTGGTTTTTGATGGAGTGTTTCTTTAATACTTGAAGCAAGTAAGTAGCAAAAAAGAAAAGGTTTGTAATGAAAGTGAATTTTAGCGTTTTCAGCAGTCTTTACTTTTACATATTACATCTATTTGAGGATAAACAAGACTGAGAGTCTACAGCCATGGTAGCAGCTCTCTGAGGCTGTAATGAATGCTAATGCTAACATGCTGATGTTAACTAGGTATAATGTGTACCACCTTAGTTTCGTATGTTAGCATGTTAAACATTTGCTAATTAGCAGTAAACACAACGTACAGCTGAGGCTGATAGGAATGTCATTAGTTTTGCAGGTGAAGTATTGGACAAATTGAAATTTTGACCAGATGATGGTGCCAGATGAAATATGAGAGAATCACCAAAGTCATTAGGAATAATCAATAATAATAGTAGTCACATAATAGTGGTTGTTATAATGTTTGATTTATTGTTAAAGTCCAGAGGGTGAGTCAGAATAAAGATAGTAGAGACATGGACACATCAGAATGGTGTGCTATGGATGAATGCACAGAGCAACTATTTGTTGATGGACAATGAATAAGCCTCATCCCTGAAATATTTTGGTCTAGTTTCTGTCAGCATCTGTTCATTAACCTAAATGAACTGAAACCAACGGTGATTAGTGGAGCTGCAGCTGAAAAGTATAAGCTCACCAGGGTTCAGGTGAGGCCGGCATCCTTTTCTTGTTGATTGGCAACCAAAGGCATTAAGTGTATATTAAGACTGGTTAGTAGCCACAAGGATTAGTGGTCCCCTAGACCCAACGGCAAAACATTTTACTACTATTTCATGTGCCTTGACATGTAATTGGGATCTGGACTAACGTTAAGTAAAACATACTATGTTTATTTGGGGTTTTGTCTTGTTAGCTAATGCAGCTAATTTTCCTTAACTTTAGATAAGTATATTTAGTGCGACAGAGTGCTCTTTTTAATTCACTTCTGGACAAAAAAAAGTTGTGGCCAAAACTCACAAAGTCACAGCATATTAATGCAGTGCCAAACTACCGTCTGTCTGGTAACCTGGCAACAAATATTCTCAGCATGCAAAGCATGGAGGCAAGGACTGATGTTCAGTCCAATCAATTTATGAAAAAAGAACAAAACTTAATTTCCTTCTGCACACTCAAGAGCAGACAAGTGTCCACACTGACCAGTTTTGGGAATGTTTCAATGTTTGAAGGTGCTGTGAAAACAAAGTTGAATCCTCTCTTAAGATCATATTACAGTGGTGCCGAAGCCAGTGCTTGTGGACTGCAGGGCATTTCATTAGGAAATTAGTACAGGGTTGGTGTGGCATATGGATGTTATGGCAGATGCCAGATGGATGGAAGGGTCAGTTATTAAAATCTTGACTAATGGTTGCGGTCGGTGTCCGAAATTAAATTTTTGACTCACCTGCCAAGGGGACTCCACCGGCCAAGCATATTTTCTACCGGCTAGAATAATAAATTGCCTCTTTGTGTCACATATATATTTGTTTCAGTACATTTCATTGGGATATTAAAGTATTGTGTTGAATACAAACACACAGAATAACTCATCATCACAGCCTCAATGTCATACTCCCAGCCTCTTGAAACTTCTTTATCTCCAAACCTCCATTTCCATCACAAAACTTTTTTTTTTTATGTGCTACGCCCTCCTTTTCATTTTAAAGGTTGGCTTACACTTTGTGAATATCACTAAATAGCAATTTCATCAACAGTAGCTAGCAGCAGACCGGCAGCAAGTGAGCTGCGACATTGAGTAGCTGATGTCCCGTATGGTAAACAGTGCTGCAAAACTAGAAGTGCTCGAGACAGTCTGCGGCTGGCACTCCTTCACCTCAGACCAAGCGCTCCTACAGTTTTGCAGCACTATTTAGACGTATGTAAAAATGGTGTACATGTCTACACTGTATAGGGATAAATATGAGTAATTACCTCCAAACCATCATGCCAGATATTATTTACATGACTATTTTGGTACAAACATTTGCCCACCAGTGTGGTGATAGCCTTCCAAGATTTACTCGCAAAACGGAAAATCTTTGGCACTTGGTGAGTGTTAACTTCGGACTCTGGTTGAGGTATGTTTGCCCGCAGAATGTAACATCACACCCTCTGTCATTTAGCATAATGTCATTCACAGTTAAATTAATGACCATCGAGACACTTGATCAGTAATTTTCTGCAGTATTTTTGTGTAGATGGACAGGTCGATATAGAGGAGAGTAGTGGAGAGGAGAGGAGAGGAGAGGAGAGGAGAGGAGAGCATAGAGACCCATATATATTCCTTTTAACTGTTCAAGTCTCCCTCTGACATTGGTTATGGGGCTGGCTGTGTTGTATCTGTCTCCTGGCACAGCTGTTGCACCAGCGTGCCAACAGTTTAGAAGTTGGGTTGGGTGTGTTGTCACTGTCTCCCACCTGAGCCTATGCTGGCAGATTGGGTTTGGCATACACTTTTGCATCTCCCAGGGTCCATGTTTTTCACTTTGAAAAGGCCTGTCTCAGCTGAGAGAAGTTCTCATTCTAACTGTGCAGTTTTAGGGGCGTTTAAAACCTTTCACTTGGTCCAAATCAGTGGATGAGTTGGTAAACTTGTGTTTTCCCCTTGATTCGGTTTCTTTTTATGCAGAAAAAATTCAAGCAAGCAAAAATGCATCACTAAAAGCCATGTGAACAACTTTCACTCCACTCATTGGTTAGATGTATCTGGGGCGGGAGCAAGAAAGCAAACACAGGAAGAAGGTCCTGATGAAGGTCCCATCTCCCCCAAGTATCAAGAAGGCAACGTACTTCATTGCTAAATCAGGTGGGACCTTGAGTCATTCTCCGTCCAGCTGCTAGAAACCGTTGATTTTGCTCAACAGTGCTCCTGGCTACAAGAGTCGTTTTGCTCAAATTTACCTTGAAGTTGGGTCAGAATGAGATTAGATTACATCCCCACCACAGACAATCAAGCACTCCAGAATTCATGTGTGACTAGACCAAGACCACTTCCTCTAAAAGGTATCGGTGTAGTTGTTTTGGTCTGCACTGAGTATGACTGCTAGAGTTCAGATCTGCCCTTGTACAAATTGTACCAAGGGGAAAAACGAAGCAGAGCACGATTCATCCAGACTGAACAACGGAAGTTTGAAAACACCCTTAGGCTGTTGCAGGAATGAGGGAATACATGCCTCAATGTGTGAGGCAATCAATGAGCAGAACTGCTGCACTGCAACATTGGATTTATGATCAAAGACATTTATGTCATTTACATTGAATTTACTGAAAATTTGCTGTACTACTATAAATATTGATATGGCAATATAATATTACATATCTGCAGTACTGCATGGGCTCCAGCCCAACTAACTCCCCTATTGATTCAGGCCAAACTCAACCCGAAGTCAAAATTTAAACATCAAGACATTAGCTTTGGGTTGACATAGCAACACAAATACAAGGGATTGAATGGTCAGAGTATAAAATTGCATTCAATGCAAAATTGCGATCTGCTCTACATCAACTTATCTGTCATAATTAACAAGTCTGTGACTGTGACAAGACTGTGCATGTGAACACATAAACAGGGGAAATGGTGTAGCTCTCACCAGCCACCAAACACACTTGAAACCTCTCCCAACTGAAGAACACCCTAGAAAGAGCCTTTTAGGGGAGATAACCTCTAACAACACCTGTAGAAAACCACAATTAGAAGACAAAACCATTATTTCTTAGCAGCACAGCACATGTGATTGCCTCTTAGCAAGCATGATAGTAATTTGGGCTTACTGAT